>NW_016911531.1:6493-58428 GCF_001483705.2 Eufriesea mexicana | reverse complement strand
ATCGGAAGATCGCTGAAATTCAACAGCATATAGAGAATAACACGACTGAATGTAAATAATTAGATATACTTATACGTATGAATATTTTACCTTGCCATCAAGAACAGTGAATTTTACATGCAGTGGTCCTTCCCGTTCCACTTGTCCAATGTCTTTTACAACGCCAGTCGCTGCTTCTCGACCAGTACAAGTAGTATTTCCACTGAAAAAGTTCAACATGCATTTTTAACGCAACAATTATTATCCATTTGTTTAGATGACCGCGAAAACTGATTTTTAACTTTTTCCTTCAAATTAATTATACACGATAAAACTGCTACAAACAGAGCGAATTGAGCGAATAGAGCGAACGCGTTTGGACATTTTGACGGCAGTTTTCTTTTCCTGCTTGTCACCTTCAATCACAGAACTTTATTTCGCAGCAACAGTATCTACCAACTACAAACACAAATACAGCGAAATACAAGATATACAAAGACATTAACACGTGGTTTAACAAACACGAATGGTTAGTGATTAGTGATTAGAGACGAAGCAATCAAACCGTGGCGATGAAGTTATTAATAGGTTGTGATGGATTCAGTAACGAAGAGAAACGACGGACACGTTTATAACGAAGCCGCGATAGAAGACAAGACGGTTGCGAAAACAGAATGCAACATCTTTGTGCTTTTCTCAACATGTACTCTCCTCACCGATTAATATTTTTGTTTAAGCTCGTAGATTGAGTCACCTCCTCGAAGATGCGACGTAGCGATGCTATATCGTTTGGAAGTAACGGTAGCCGCCATCTCTTATGAATGCTGAAAATATGGACGGAGCCAAACTTGATGTATACTCGCGACTATTGTAATTACGACAGGCAAGTGGTCCACACCCCAAACACCGTACGAAGACTTTATACCCTCACATGACAGAGAATACGCGACATACATGGATAAACCTAGAGGAAAAGCTTCTTTCTATCGTGGAAGTGACCTCGACTTACCTTCTAGAGGTATGGATAATAGGCTCGGAATCGCTTAGTTCCAAATCACTGTCAACGTGGATTCGTTCGCCCCAAGTTGCTTTCAAGTAAGACACCCTTCTCGTTGCACGATCTTCATCTGCTGAAAATAGAAACAAAATAAACGAACACGGAACTTATTTATTAATTACTCTCTATCGATGACTGTATGCTTACCAATTTGCATATTCTTTTGTCGCCTGAACACAACTTCGTTATTGTGCATATCATTATCCGATGGCAGCACACCTTCAAATCATTCATGATCATTGACTAATCATACATAGATTCAATAGGCCGTTTGAGATAAGATTATCAAGATTCGAGATTCAATCGACAGAAAGAAAAGAATATAATATCGTGGAAAAACTAACCGTGTTCGGCTTTGACGATTTGCGCGTAACCATCCTGTTGCTGTTTTCTAGGTACTTTTTCAACAATTTTCTCGTTCCCGTCACACGTACTTGACCCATCAACATATACAAAATCGTCATTTTCATTTGTATCCCGCTTTCGTTCGCTATCGTTTTGTTCGGACCAATGAAGCTTTGCGGAGTTGGTCGTCGATTCCCATGATTCAGCACTATTGCTACGAACTCTTGGCCGTACCGTTTCCACATCTGTGATTTTCGAATTTTGTGTTTCTGCATAAGTTACGCGAAAATAACAGAACATTAGGACATTCTTAATACTGAAATAATATTTATAGTGTTAGTAAGTTATCTGTTTCTCAACGTTATGGCGATGAACACAGAGAAACGTATATGCCTGTTGAAACAAGTAAACCGCGTACTTGACCAAGAGAATGTAACAGCACAACATTAAAAGCTGTGCGTTGAACACTGGAACGGTAGAAATAACAGAATGGTTCGATTATGAAAGTAGAAGTGAAAATGGGAATGGAAAAGAGAGACAGGAAGGAAAATGCACCGGCAAACACAACATTTATCTAACTCGGATCTCTCTTCTACCTTCTAGCGTGTTATAGTTGACCGGTGGTTCGCAATGGATGTGCCTGCTGCCTACAGGAATTATTCTGTTTCCTTTTAATCCGTAACCTAAATATTCACAGTGGCATATTTAGAATGAATAACAATCACATGGATGATATTAAAAAGTATTATGTTTCGTTTTATTCATAATCCTACGTTTAACGATGCTGCCCAATTAACTAAATACTAATAAGAGGAAATACGACAAAAGAGAGGGCAAAAAGGAAAAAAGCAAATGGAAAAGCTTACCACTATCCAAGGACTTGGTTTCTCTAATTGATACGGATGGCACTCTTCTCGGTTCTTGAGCTTCGGCTTTCGATTCAAATTCTCTCTTCCGAACAGCAACATTTGGTACGCTACGTTTGTTAGATAATCTTGAGAGTTCGCTTTTGTAGAGATTCGTTCTATCACCGGTCGGTTCGTCGTCGTCGCTTAACAGTCGTCCCGACTCGAATTGTTTGGCTCGCTTTGATACGATTTGTAGCCCTTGTGGAAGCACCGGAAACTTATCATTTACCTTCTTTTCAAGTCCGGGAGACGAAGGTAAAGAAGAAGAACTGCTTTTTATATCCATAGATTGTCGTTCACAGGAGAGCAAAGCTCCTACGCTTGCGATGTTTTCATGTATCCTCGACAATGTTCCAACAAAGTTATTCGATTTGCCGATGTTTCGTTGTAATTGTTGCTGATGTTTATCAGACTCTTTCGAATCTGACAAATCGCGGCGATCTTCATAAACGGACGGAGTACTTAGACGATCACATATCGGTGCTACCATTTGTTGATGTACATGTTCCAAAGGATGAATCGTGTTAGAAGATTCTTCGATTTGTTCGTTCCGAGAAGTAAAATAGTCGATTTCTTCTACCGTACTACCGCTACTCTTCAATCTTTGTGCATTCTGGTTAGAAGAGGATTTATCTGACGCGAGTTTCCCAGAAAAGGTTCTGTTATCTTGAGTACATCTCGATGTAGACGGTTGTTGATCCTGTTTCGAATCATTCGGTGGCCAAATTTGTTTTTGAAGTTTTTGCGGCCTTGCATAAAATTCCCGCGGAATTACTGCCGCGCTACTGTTATTTCTAACAGGAGATTCTGGTCTTTCATCTGGTAGAAACCAACCAATCGGATGACTCGGCCTTCGCAAAAATTCTTCTTTCTGCTCGAAACTTTTGCGAATTCTCGTCATGATAATCGAGTCATCGATATTTGTACTTGCGATATTTATGCCGGTAGTAGACCCCGAGCTATTACCATTATTCATTCTGTACCCACTCAAATTTCCATTTCTATTCTCCGTTCTGCTTCCATTGGTTTCATTTCCGACTAGAGTACAACCGGACTCGAAAGACAACGGATCGTTAACATGAATTGGAGAAGAACCCCTCCTAGAATCGACACTAAATCTGGAAACGGGGTCGCAAGATTTAAGTGCATCGGTGCTAACGTAGCTTGTCGTTTCGAAATTATTGATTATCGAGCTACTAGTACTTCCTTCACTGGCACGCCGTGAACTCACTCTTCTTGTAGCAGGCCGATAAATAGGTACCTGTGGTTCTGCTCGAGATAACGGAGCACGCGTCAAACTCGGATGTTGTTGATGGGATTGATAATACTGTTGCTGTTTCTGCTGCTGCTGCTGCTGTTGCGGTGATTGTTGCTGTTGATGATGGCGTTCATCCATACTTGTCCGCATTGTTTCTCCGAATCGAACGCGTTCATATATCGGATCTTTGATCCTATCGTAAATTTGATCGCTGTTGGTTCTCGAATAAATAGACTCGGAACGCGTTCTATCATAAACGTCATACTTATCGTATTTTACATCTGGCTGTATCGATCTATCGTAAGACTGTATCATAGTTAAATTTGAAGCATCTTTTCCGGATTGTTGTTGCTGATTTCGTAATTTTACTTTGTCATCCATTATTTCATATCGACTAGCTACATCTTGCGAAGGTTTGCAACGATAAATTACATTTCTTGTTAATTGTAACTGCGTTTTACCATTATTCCCGGGCGTCTGTTGAATTTCTTCAGAAAAATCATTCGATCGAATTTCTTGATCTCGACTGGAAACACCGTCGTCGATCAATTGTCGAGTTGATTCTTGATCTTGACATAGCGACGTTGATATTGTACTCGGCGCGGAACAAACCCACGATTGCCTTGTTCTTGGCGATAAACCAGGAATCATACTGACAGATCTACGTTGCCTATGTCCAGTTCTTTCCGGAGAACGCAATCGCGGTCGTTGATTCGTTTCAGGATTATGTGCAGTCTCGCCAAAATATCTCTGCAAAATATCGTCTTCTTTGGAAACCACGAGAAGTCGTAACCAAGGTCCTGCCTGTTGAATACGTTGAACTACTTTCGCGTACTGTTCACCACGTGTAGGTCTTCCATCTACAGAAACGACTCGATCCCCTGTACGTAAACCTGCTTCTGCTGCTGGCGAATTTCCGCGTACCTGTTTCACGAATATCGTGTCCATCGGTTCGTCTATTCTCGTTCGTTCATGCCCTGGTAGCATCTAACGAAGATGAATTTTTTTTTTTTAAGCTGTAACACGTTGATTATACGAAATACTAGAATAAATCGAATTTAATACTTACGCAACAGGACTCGGGTGGATAAACGATAAAGTGACGTAGCGTAAAGCCAAAACCATTTTCACCTCGACGTAGCAATAATGTTCGTGGACCTCGCGGTGGTGAGTCGTCTCGACGAATGCCACCCGTTGTCGCTATCGTACCAGCGACCGTCCCGACTTCTGACACTGCTGAGAGTGTCGATGTCCCAGGTGGTGGCGAACCGTGTTCTGTCTGAAACAAATTCTATTCTTTTTCTTCTTCTAATCTCAAACAGCCGAATTCTGAGCTAGCACGTATATGTATAATAATTTTAACGAATAAATTTACATCGAAAACCAACCAGAAATTAAAGGGTTTGTCGCAGAAAAATCGCGACTGTAACCATTCTTTCCCAATTCTGGCTTCTTAACGTTTTCCATTTTTAATACATTCACGACAGATATCGAGAGAGAAAAGTTAATAGAAAAGAAGGTATAACATTTATTGAAATTGATATAACGATAACGATGAGGTACTATCAAGGATACAACAGAGACAACAGAATTCAACAAGGAAGAATAGAAAGTTGAAATAAACTGATAAAAAAGGTCTTGAAATGTGATAATGGGTAAACAAGTTTAAAAGGTTGAGATCTATATGTAAGATTTGTACAACGCTACGAAGTTAAGAGGCGAATGCATAAAGTGGAAAATCTTCCTCTTTAAATCTTGAGAAAATCGCATAGTCATCCGACTGTTTCGGTTTCTTCTCTTGCTACCCTCGTTAGAATCGCGAAAATTCGTTAGTCAGCTTCGCCCACTAAAATAAACCGAATCGAAGTTTGGCACGATCGTTTGGTTTTACGTACCGTATGCGCCTGCCCAACCAACCCTTGGGAATTATTTCGGTCCTCAGCCATTGTGCTGTTTCCTAAAAGCAACCAATAATGTAACATAATTGTAAATTCCTATTATTCGAAGAATGTATACTGTAATTTAAATTTAAGTAATTATCACAAGTGACCGAAAATCGAACTTGTTCCTGATATTCCTTGGCATTTAATTCTATATAAAATAAAAACTTTTACATGATTTCTTCACATATTTATAATATTTCCAGGAGTCGTATTCGCTTCTCAATCATACCATGTGCTATACGTATTGAAATTAATATACATACATAAGCACCGGTCGGCTGAGCAGCAAGCCATTCTACTTTCTCCGTAACGCGACATACTTTCTTGATATAATTTACTCAACTCGGAACAATGACTTTTAAAATTCTTTTTTATTTTTCGATCTCATTTATTTGTCGCAGGAAACGGGAGACGGGCGACGAGAAGAAGGGGCGGGGGTATGAAGACGAGGAAGAAAATGTGGATGTGGAGATCTGTTAGAGTAGCTTGTTACATCATTTTTAACCTTTTCTAAACATATCAGTCTGGAAACCTATCAAATTTTCTCGGAATCCTGTGAAAGTTTTGCACACGCAAAAGCACTGGATACAAGGCAACGAATCGTCATATCCTCTACAAATACATGTACGTACTGCATATGACGATACCGTTTCGAACAATGTTCGAAATGAGGGAATTAAACTAAAAGATCGTCCAATCTTGCTTTTGATGGAAACTTATGAAACATACACCTAAATATTAGTTTCTTCTTTACTTCGTTTTATCCGTTTGTCATCAAGTTAACCAATGCGTTATGTTCCTCGGCGCTTTCAATACATTTTTCCATTAAGCAACGACCTTCGGACAATTTCAATTCATTTCTTTTAAATTCATTCTTTAACTAAATCTACTCAACGAATCACTGCGGAATACATTGCTCATTTCCAAAAATACGTCGAACGATTCGTATCATTGATAAACGTATCAGTTGGGCGTTGTTTATCATTGCCGATCATGATTATTTTCATAAACGCGAGATAAGAAAGTGAGAATGTATTCCGTTATTTTCACTCGACTTACTTCATTCCTTACTTTATTTCCTTTTTATATTAACAGAGACCTATTTTCATAGACACATGTATATCTCCATTTTCATTCTCCGTCAAATGTCGCATAGTATTAGGTCGATGACTTTCAACTGATCGTTTACAATTACAACGTTGAATTCCTTCCAAATATAACCAATATTTGATTCGGTTTCATTGCAAATCATCTCTTAAGTAACAAGACCATTATTGCAGAGAATACGACAAATGGCTAAAATAATATAAGTAAAAAATACAATTCTATTGTAACATTACGTTATTAATTTTCAATGATTATACATGTATCTACACGATTATGTAAAATCATCGCTAAATGAAAAAGAGTATATCGTTAAAAAATGCATATGAGAATACATGCGTTTGAAAAATCAAGCAGGAGGGAAGCAGGAAAGAAGACAGACGCGCTCGCGCGCGTGTGCGAGCATGCAACCGAGTGAGTACGTGAACCAACGAGCTAGTGAGATGAGCGAGCAAGAAAGTGAATTGGTCAGAGAGAGAGAAAGAGAGAGAGAAAAAGAGAGAGAGAGAGAGAGAGAGAGAGAGAGAGAAAGAGAGAGTCACTAAACCTACACCGAGTACACACCTCAAGTAGGAAGTGTCGCGCATCGAGTGCTCGCAGCGCCCCTGTCGTTGTTCCTTCGTTTTCCCTGATACGGGGATAAATTAATTGGTGCTATGAAATTGAGTTCGTCCTTTTGTCTTTTTTCTTCCCTCTTAAAGAGTTCATCCGCACCAACTATGCACGAACAAATCGAAAAAAGTAATGTCAGATAGTGTGCTCCTAGCAAGATGCTCGTCATAAAAGATGTGTCGGCGGGCGATAAACTTCGTTTTCGAATACATAATCCTCTTCGTAATAAACGTTTTGTCAAAATTATCCTTTATATCGATGCATATCCAAATAGACGATTCGTAAATAGATAAAGCAAGCGTACAGTAGAATCATAATTATAAATGGACAGTACACGTATTCGGACAATCACTTTAGTACACTAGTTACCGACATTTTTCCTCTTGGTTTATTCTTGAGAATAACCAGCCGACCGTCTTCCACAAACGCACCTCATGTCAATTGAATCGACGCTTCGATTCACTCACACTATAGGTTAACTGAAAGAATTTGTACAAACCATAATGTGGATTGTGTTTTCAATTTTGGTCAAATACAATGATATACTGAATTACTTTAATATATCTATGGAATTTTTGTACAAAAGTGATAACGTTCACGGCACAATTCGATACTACACGGCACGACACAGTAATATGGCGACCTAAGAGGATCGAGCACACTGACGACAGCAAAGTCCGTAAAGATAGCCGTCATTGGAAATAGAGAAGAAGTAACGTTCAATGTACTTTGCGATACTGTTGCACGATTTGTAGTAATTTAATTTTCAACTACCGTGAAAAATGTGTCACGAAACACTACTTTTGTGCCCGCCATTATTCTAACCGTCTTCCTCTACTTTTAACCTTTTCTTTCTTCTGTACTTCTTCCTCTTCTTTCCACTACGGGCCATCCTCAGTGCCCCACCATGTAATACCAATCGCTCTCTTTCGCCTCTCTTCACTATCATGCAATCCTTATTCGACTCACCTTGTTTTGCTAAAGCGTATGTTTGCGACATCTATACGCTAAATACACAACACGGTATAATACCGATCATTGGGAATAGATGTTCAGAATCGGTAAATTTTATTATAAACGAAATATATTCGTTGCGGACAATAGTCAGTGGTACAAACTAGACCGATTACCACATGTTAGATTAACGTATAGAATAGATCTATTATCCTATACATTTTTCTAATCCAAAGTTTCAAGGTGTCCCTTACCATTTTAATGTCATTTTCAACGTTATCGATTCATGATAATGCAGCGTCCTAATCATAAACTAAATTTAAACATTGATAATTTAATAGCGGCACCAAATTAAAACTATTATATTTCCGATATTTCTTTTTATTTTTATACGTTTCAACTGCATAAACAAATTTTCATTTTCTCTTTTACTGATCCATTACTCGAATAAACACGATGTACCTCTCTTCTTACCTGCGAAGATAAATTATTAGAACTTATCCTGTATGTTAATTTAGGTATACCTAGGAGTTTGCTATAAACGATATAAATAATGCGATGAACCAGCACTAGACTTACAGTTATTTTAGTCTGCTCGTCGAATCAGTATACAATGAGATATAAATTTGTTGCAACGTATAATTTCAAGAATCAATGAAACGTGAAATACAAATGTATAAATATAAACGTGTATGTGTTTCATGTTCTTATTTTATTTTTCTCAGACAATTCCGTCATGTTGTTTCATTCTTGTAGATTTGTACATACATCTTTAATTACGAAAAGCTATGATCCTTGGATAGCAGTGTTTAAAAAATTTTTAATTATAATACGAATTAAGATTTTCACATATGTTCATTTCTGAATAGTTCCATATAGCTTATATGGAATTAATATATGGAAAGTTTGCTTAAAGAAAGGGAAAACGATTGTAAAAGTATTTCAACCACTTTTGTTTTCATTATTATTATTATGCAATACATTATACAAGAATCAGTGTTACGACAGAAACTTTGTTCATTTCCATCTGCAACGATTCCATAGACATATGCAAGCAAGAATGTGAAAGACGAGATAGATAATAAGCATTAATATCATATTCATCCAGAAATTACTTTCGTCGAAATCGTAGCGATGCAGAACTTGAATTCCTTCGGTGATACAAGGTAATTCAGGATTAGTTATTTCACAAGCTAGAAAAATATACGAACGATCGATCAACTGTTTTTCGCTTTCATATTCATATATATATAGAAATTGAATATTTATTTATTTATGCACTTATCTACGTTTGAGGTCTATGCACGTTAATAGGATAAAACTTACATATATTATGTACGCCGTTCCATTGCAAAATAGTAAGAGCTTCGCTAGAATGTAGCAACCAGGAAATATATTTTACCCATCGAATGTATAATGGTAATGTTCTAAAATATGTTATACATGAGTTGATACGTTTCACATTAATTTTCTCTCTCTTTCTCCCTCTCTCTCTCTCTCGCACAATTATCTTACTAGCTAGGTGAAATAAGCTGTAATTAAAAATACCCAAGTTTGAGGAAGGGGCCCATAGTAATCATAAGAATATAATCAAACGGTATAAGATAAGCCATTGCTAATGGTACGCTTCCAAATGCCGTTGAAAAGAAGCATCCTGAAATTTATTTGCGTTAGTTATATTTAAATTCTCTACTAATTCTTATTTCTCAATTCTGAGAGAATTAAGTAAAGTTTTACCACAAGCGGTTGACACGTTTATAGTAAGTAGAAGAACGAGTAACGTGAGTGCAAAAGTTTCAACGTTATCTCGCAATCCAGCTAACCAGTATATGACACTTGTGAATAATAATGGTTCCACGATTAAGCCAGGTATCTGCAATCCGTATATTCACGTTTTCAATTATTTCCACACTGATCTAAAATTGAAAGAATCATTTGAAGGAAAAGGAATTTATCATTGATTACTTTTACTTGCCAAGGAAAGTATACGAGCAGTATAGTACAAATAAACCGGATACATTCCAGCTCGGTACTCTCTTCGAAGAAGTGGTAGTTCCTGTGGTATCAAAGCTAATGTAGCATACATAGGGAAAAATGCGTTCTCGGATACCAGGATAAAAATGACACCTTGCGTAGCTTGAATCCCTAGTTGATCGAAATTTACAGAACCCACGAAACACAAGCCAGCGATTGTTGCAACGCTCTGTCAAATTTGTTACGATAACTATAATTACTGCAACGTTAACTACAACAATTACTAATACATTATAATAAAGTTATAATCTCTGGCGACGATTGACGATAGTGTTACTCGAGATTGTATAGCTCTTGATTTTTTCAAAATTTTTCACTCGTGCAATCACTTACCACTTTCTGAAGTATTCTAATAACTTGCACCGATGGATCTCTTAAAATTTGCAGAAAATCTCGATAAAGCAACCAGTAAAGCCGTGTAAAGCAATATCGTGCTTGTTTTCTCCTATATGTAGGGCTTATATATACATACAACGCTATTAAACACCGGTAATGCATAAAGTCTCGTTAAATACTCACATAATAAATTTATTATCGAAAATTAATTTCGACGTAGGCTAAAATAATAAAATGTTTATTTTACTGCTGCTTCAGTCGTGAACATTTGTTACCGTAGTATTCGAACGAGATAAAGAAGAATAAAAGATTCTTACATTTAGAGAAGGTACGGACTGCATTTGTTTCTCTAAAATACGATCAATTTCGTTAGAAGCCTGACTAATTAAGAAAACATCGCATATCTTGCGAGCAACTTCTTCGCTATTCGCGTCATTCTTTGAATCCGTGGCCACAGTCGCTATCAGGAAATCAGCTGGATTATATTTCCGTGGACACTCGTATCCCTGACTGAGGAGTGAATCAATTGGATGATAAAAAATAATTGTTAGATTGGAAACGTACCTTGCGAAAAATTCCATTGCCTGGTCTATTCGACCTGCAAATGCAACCCGTCCTTCGGCAATTAATATTATTCGATCAAAGGAATTAAATATGGTAGAACTTGGTTGATGTATGGTACATAACACCGTTCGTCCTCCCGCAACGAACGATTTCAACTGAGAAACAAGGCAATTTGCCGAATGAGAGTCTTGACCAGTTGTCGGTTCGTCCAAGAATAATATCTTTGGATCTGTTAACAACTGAAGAAGAAGCATTCGTAAATAGGGAATCGATATACGTGAACAATACGGAAACGATAACTGGCGGAAGAAAAGTAAGAAAAAGACTTAATTAAATGCTACAACTAAATGCTACAGGACACGTGTCGCTTGAAAGAAAGATTAATAGAAATATGAAATAGAATGATCGTGTATCATACTTCCGTGGCAAAGGATAACCTCTTTTTTTCACCACCAGACAATACTTTGTCATCGATGTCATTACCAATTCGTACATCGCGTCTATTTGTTAAGCCAACATCTTTTAACAAATCGTCGATTTTTCTTCGAATATCCAATAGTTGCATCCCCCCGTCGAGTTTCATTCGAGCCTGTATCGAAAACACACGAGCAAGGTGTAAGAAATAAAATCGTACGCAAAGAATGTATCTTAATACCATCATACATCTCAATACCATAAACCAAAGATGTTCAACCACTGTCATCGTAGCGACAAATATATCTTCTTGATGCATGTAACCACTGTTCTGCATCATGTAAGAAGAATCGACTTTCATTCCGTTTGCTCGTATATCTCCATGAATTAAAAGTTCGGCTATAAAGAATCGAAGATCAGGATAAAGCGAAAGGGCTTGTATCAAGTGGACAAGCAGAAATAAAGAGAAAGAGGGAAATGTAGTAACGTGTAAACATTTACATCCGGTACGAAAGGCCAATGCCGCCATCAATGAACTTTTGCCAGCACCACTGGATTAAAGCATAAATTTAATAAAAATTCATATTTCGATTATATTTCGTTGAATTTATGAAAAATTTATTAATAAAATCTTACCTCGCACCGATTATTGCCGTCAGATTACCAGGTTCCGCTGCACCCCGTACTGAAATTGATGACAACTCGATTAAATTCGACGAGGTAAGTATTTATCCTGTAACAAGTAAGTTGCACTTGTCACAAGAGCCAAATTACATACCATTATTGATTAGTTGCTTGCATACATTTCTCCTTCTACGATCCATGGTGTATACGGAAAGATCCTTCCATGTAAGTGTCACACCTTTCAAACAAGTCGCATTCTCTTCTACACGATGCTCTTGATTCTTGCGGACCCACTGATTTTCGTTTAAGGCGTACATACCGATCAGCAAAAGAACTTTGATTTACTTATCTTCATCTACGTTTTAGAAGAAATACAACCGACCGACCGACCGACCGACCGAACAGTCACGATTGAACCGAGTTACACCGTGAATGAGATTGTCACTGAACCCACTGCTACACCATAGCTCTTGTATTACCGCTCGATCCATGAGTGTTTCGCTTTCCTCTGTTACTTATCTTACTTTTCACTGCAAATAATGTACGAGTTTCAAACGTACACATAATCCGAATATCACCTACCATTCTTATTCATTCGATGACAAATATATTTCAAATTTTTATTTCATTCGTATTCATTCGTATCTCATTCGTACAAGAGAACTAACGAACGGTTGTCGAAAAAGGTTTCGATTAAAAGAAGCTAATACATACGTACATGCTAAAACATTTGAAACATCGGACGAGAGATGAGATCTTAATATGGCAAGAATACATATACGTACATATGTGTACCCAGGAAGCAAACAATGTATAGAATTGAAATTATTTCGTCTAAGCCACAAGTGTACTACAAGTTGCCTAATAATAAACTGTTAAATAAATATAATGTGAAAGTAGACCCGGAAGTGCAAGAAGAAACCAGAGATTCGATGTATTACAGTAATCGAATATGGAAACCTTATACATACGTGTCTCGTACGAGTCACACAAGTATTCCTAGCCTATGCATCATATGCCTTTTCTATTCATATGCATGCATCTTATGCACGGATTTTGGATTTTCTCCGAAAGTAACTTTTATTTCTTCCTTACGTTTCACGACATGATTGTCGCGTCAGTTTTCTCTAATTTCGAAAATCGAAATATAAAATGCTTTAAAAGAAGATTGAACAACAAATTTATTTACGTTATTGCGTCAGTTAAATTATACGACAGAATCATAACGCAAAATAATAAGTTTATTCTTCGAATTTTCGGATTTTAAGAGAAGCATAGGTAATAAGTACCTACGTGCTAACTTATGCTTCGTTATTATTTATTTTCTACGTATACGCGCTCACACGGTATGAATAACAACCGGTTTGTTAATGATATCTGAGCCTACAACTGGAAGGGTGGCCACAACGATGTGTCTATTCCTTACCGTCCACCGCTTGTCACCTACAACAGTTAACAGGAAATACCAAACATCGAGCCAAGCTCGAATTGCGTTCAATCTTGGGTATCTAGTCACTGTTCTTTTTCTTTTTTTTCTATTCCTTTTCTTCTTTACTTCTCCCCTGCCGTGCCTTCTCTTTTCTTCCTATTTTTCCCTTTTCCACTGCTTCCTTTTCTGCGGTAAACGCATATGGCTGGCAGCAAAACAGGAGCAACATGGACAAGACTGTAAGAAATATCAAACGCATTTTTTCCAGAACGTTTTTCATTTACGACAAAATACTGACGCAAAGTACTGTACCTCAAGGTTGCTTTTGACCTTTTCCGAGTACCTACGACACCTCGAATAATGCCAATAAATTATTTTCAGAAGTAAGCGAAGAGATATGAATGTTTATATTACGTGACTTTCTACGATATACAGTGTTCCCTCGAATAAATGACACAAAATAATTTCAATGCCTTTAATAAGATCATACACATTACGAGAACATTAAAATTAATCATTCACCTATCGTATACAGAGTAAGTAAAATTATGAAGAAACGAAAGAAGGCTATCCAACGAAAAACGGCACTACTTGTGCGCGGTTCTTGGTGTGACAGCAACGGCAGCAATTATCAAATATCAACAGCAATCTTTATGTATGCAGCATGTTTCCTTTTCTATCTCTGTTTCGAATTGCGCCAAGTCTTTGACAACAGAGCCATAAACGCTAAAAAACGAAAGGCGATAATTAAGGAGAAGAGACACGCGATGTCGGTCCAGAAATGTTCCTAAAACCAAAAACAAATTGTGAATATATATAAAATACGTAAAATATATAAAAATATAGGAGAATATATAAAAAGGTAAACAGTGATAGTGAGATAGGTATAAAAGTAAAAGTAACAAATATAATACTTTGAGTATCGAAGTATTATATATTGCGAACCTGCTTGAAATTGAATGTTTGCAAAACCATTCGACCAGTTTTGGGGCAAGTTGCATTGCTTCTCGTGCACGCTATAGTCTCCACCTCTGACCACTGATTGATAAGAAGGGCCTCGTTACCGTAACGAAACCAAGATA
Source organism: Eufriesea mexicana (assembly GCF_001483705.2). Lineage (NCBI taxonomy): Eukaryota > Metazoa > Arthropoda > Insecta > Hymenoptera > Apidae > Eufriesea > Eufriesea mexicana. Next base: position 43,785 of record NW_016911531.1, on the reverse strand, counting down.
AATAGGAAAACCATTCAAAATAGAATGGGACCGATCTGAAAGATATCGTACATGAATTATTTATTGTACATATGTATACAGATTCGACATATACACTTAAATGCGTAAAATATGTATCTCGTTTGATACATATTAAGTTAATTATATTATTTGAATATATTACGCCGTATTTAGAAAAAATCCGCCGAATAATAAAAACGGTATTATCACTGGTGGTCCGATGGATAACGCCATAGATAAGTTGTTGCTAACGCAAGATATCAGATAACCTGAAGAATATGAATAAATATGAAAGTATTTAGAAAAATATGGCAACGATAAATGTGGTAGAACTGTAGATGCGGTATAAGATGGTATTCTCACCAAAAGACGTCGAGACATTTGCGACAAGAGCAACGATGCCAGCAGTAATGAAAAAGTGATCGATTCCCGGATACAATCCAATCATAGGATAAGCGATAACAGTGAAGAGAAACGGAACTGCTACGAAGATGGGTGCTTCTGCGAGTGTCTTACATAGAAAGTACACATCGGTACGATACATACCATTTCGATTTTCCCGTAGAAATATCGGCAATTCTGCGCAGAAAACCTGTGCAAAAACGGAATGCAAATTAACGGTATAGCCTTTATCGTTAGTAAACAATCGTTAACGTTATTTTTATATAAAGAAATGGAATTTTACATTGATTACGGCAAAAACGTTCTGGAAAGTCATGTTTGTGAGAAATATGAACAAAGCACCATTGATATTCATTACTCCATCTTGATTTAATTTTTGATCGAAGTAAATAATACCGATCAATAGAGACACCATCTAGAAGAAATTATACGCTACATTTTAGAAAGTAACGATTATCGCTACGATACTGTATTCTTCTTTTATCTTTTTCTCTCCTTCTTTTTTCTTTTTTTTCTTTTTTTACTTTTTTTTCCTTCTTTTCCTACAATAATACCTACGACAGTCTGTAATAGGCGAACTTTAATAAGGATCGGTTCTTTGATAACCGATAGCCAAGAACGCCAGAGAACAGCGCGAAATTGTTCGCACCAGCTTGCTTTATACAACGATCGATTTTTAGAATATTTCGAATCTCGTAAAGAATCCTCATATTCACCGTTTATTGCCTCTGCCTCTAATGCAATTTTAATACCATGTTCGCTCTTTTGGAAGGCATCGCACACGGTATTTATCGCATGACGACAGGATATCTCCTGTCCTGGTACAACCGCTAACATTTGAACAAAATAATCCGCCGGGTTATAATTACTGGGGCAAGCAGCACCAAGCCTGCAAAACATCGTTCAACTATTTTGAAAAATAACGAACAACAACTGCGGAGGAAACGTGCAAGACGTGAAAATAAATTCGTGCAAGGATAGAGATATGTGTATGTCTGTGTACAGATATATATCTTAATTACTTACGCCTCGAAAAAGGTGCAAGCTTGCGATGTTGTACCCATAAAGGCCACTCTTCCCTCCGCCATTAATAAAATTCTATCAAAGAGTGCGAACAATTCTGACGAAGGCTGGTGCAAAGTAGCGACGACTGTCTTACCACGAGCTAGGACATCACGAGTGTGTTTCATCAACGTTCCTTATAGCTGTATTTCATGAATTTTCAACCATCTTATGCCACGTATCTACATCGTCAACTTACCGGCTAGAGCTTTCAACACGGAAACTACTTGATGTGCCATAAAAGAATCAAGGCCCGATGTAGGCTCGTCGCAAAACATTAACGGCGGATCGGTAAGAACTTCTGACGCGAACGATAATCTTTTCATTTCACCTCCGGAAAGGCCTTTGATCCTTCCCGGCTGACCAATTACCGTATTCTTGCATTTGGTTAGAGCAAGCTGAAATACAAAAAGAAATACAGGCTCGTATGCTCGAGCTCGATCTAGAAGAGGACGCCATATAGAACTACTATGCGTATAGATCGTGTATTATGTAAGTACTTTTACGATATACCTCGTTGATCACTCGGTGTACACGATCGAATCTCTGCTCCATAGGTATCCTTCGATCCATGCGAACCATAGCTTGAAACAAAAGATGTTCCTTAACGGTCAATGTGCCGACGAATAGATCGTCCTGTTGCACGTATGCAGTTCTCGACGTCAATATCGTAGAAGATACTCTTCGTCCGTTGGCCGCCATCACACCGGATGCTATTACTCCGCAATTCGAGCGAAACGTTAAAGCGTTCAATAACGTTGTTTTACCTGAGCCCGATGATCCCATAATTACCAATAGTTCACCCGGATATGCTACGCCGCATACTGTAACAAAATTTTACCGTTTTAAAACTGATTAAAGCGATTAGAATTGTTTAGGAACAACGTGATATCGCAGCAAAGCAACGGTCTAGACCAATCGTACGAATGTTCTTTTCAATTATTTCAACTGATTCTGTTCCTAAATTTCGTTCCAATTCTCTTTCGTGTGTCGAAACCCTGCCTTTTCCATCTTCTTTAAGTATCTATTTTATGCACGTACCGTCCTTTAATAGATGCCTTCGTTCTATCGTTTTCCTTCTCGCCAGAAAAATATCCCATGGCTTTTCATTCACTTTAGCCGCATATACGTTCAAGTCGCTCCATGTATACGTAATTGATTCATTTTCAGTATTTCCGTTAGAATGTGGTGTTAATGCCGTCGTTAACAACGGAGATACCACTGTGCTCGAAGAAGGTAATATAGACTTTAATTTGAACGACGATGTATCGAAACCTATACTACACGATGTTGCACTTCTTTCACTACCTTCCTGCGGTCAAGCGAGAATATATTAAAAAATCGTGAAAATAGAGTATACGGGAAAAGAGAAGAGAGTAGAAATAGAAGAGGATTAAAAATATGAATTCGTTCCGTTTTATTTTGTTAATTCTATCTCAGCTTTTCTACGAAATACCGTTTCAAAATAACATCAAGGGAAATAATCCTAGCAAAGCCGTAAAACATCGAGGAAGCCATGCATATGATCGTAATCTTCGTTCAAACATTGAACGAAGCCAAATGTTTACCCCACGAATAGCATTCTACTTACTTGCGCGATTTCCAATAAATTTTCGACAAATAGCACGAAAATTTCACCAAATTGTTCAATAGATATTTTGCTTACCAATGAAATTGCATCGTATGAAACTGTTTGCGGTTTATTTCCACAGATGGTTAAACCTCTTGATGAAATTAGGGGTTCAGTTTCTTCTGTGGCAGTCATTTTCTTCTCTATTCCGTTTCAATTTCTCATCAATTTTCAATTTATAATTCTCCTTCGAATCCTCCTGGGAGTACACGTAACACCGGGCATAGATGTATAAATAAAATACCGATCAACTCGTAATTAAACAGACATCCTTTTTACATATTATCGTATATTCTAACATCTATTGCGATCCAACCGGTTTCCACCGACCGCGAATGCACACAGATCGTAATCCTTTGTTTAACACGCGATAAAGAACGATGATAATTCCATATAATCCTTTCCTCGGAGGTCACGCCTGGTATCGGACATGCAATTTCTTTGTGCTTGTTGATCGATGTCCATTTGAAAATTTCAAAAGAATTAATGCATTTTTGCTTGCTCTAATGTATGATGTACTTCGGTGAACATCGAATCGTCGTTGAAATCAACACGTTTCGAAAGAGATACTGTTCGATGTATTTGACTCTGTGCACGGCAAGGTAGAACTTAGATACGAAGTTGCCGCAAACGACGTACATAACATTCCCGGTTTGCCAGTCGTCTCCCACCTACTGTCTTCCGTCTCCATCCGTTCTTCCGTCGCTTCGTGTCAACTTATGTAACGTGACTCCAGTGATCCACGAGCTTACCGACAATGAGACTGACCAATAATAAAGTAAAAGAATCCACACGACGACCTTGTCCACGTTATTACATTCCATATAATCATACTCTTTCATTCTTTTTTATCATATACTCATATTGTCTTCAAATTCGTACATTACCATCCTTTATTTGCTTAAAAGCCTTTTGTTTCCAACTTAACATTTGCATTCAAAAAATGGTGCTACACGTGTTACTATAATTGTATCGTAAGTAAAAGTTATTTCAAATATATATATATATATATGTATGTATATGCAACTCGAAAATACGAAACATGTTACATCTATCTAGCCTCGTATTATGCGCCATAAGTAAAATATTTTCTTTTTCTCTCCTTTACTTGTACTTTTCTTTTACTTCCTTTCTTTCTCTCAACGATCAAACGTTTAACAAAAAAAGAAAAAAAAATATGAATATCAAATTCGTTTAATACAGGTATTACGCAAATAAAAGAAGAGATGAAGAATAACTTCGTTTATTACAATTGATACAATAGTATTTCAGAGTTCGGAAATTTTGAAGATTGTTTGGAATTTCTTCCAACTCTCGGAGCATTTCTTGTTACAATCGAAGGATTATAAGAGTGCCAGTAGAATGGCACAGCTACGATACTACGAGGATCTGGTGCGACGAGTGAAATGTCTTCAAATATTCCTTTCAAATGCACGCCTATGTTTTGTTTGTGAGAATCCCGCGTTCGCAATGTTAACCAATGATATGTACTATATACGTATTCCGCTTCTATTCTCCGTCCACCTGTTAAAAGTGGCAGACAGAGAAAGGGGAAAAGGTATACTGAATGAATGAATAAACAATTGAATGTTTGCGTGCGTAGTGACTATAAATGTGCGAGATAGAAAAAGAAAAAAAATGGAGGAAGGAAGGAAGGGAGGAAGGAAAAAAGGATGAAAGGGAAGGAAGGAAGGAAGGAAGGAAGGAAGGAAGGAAGGAAGGAAGGAAGGAAGGAAAAAAAAAGGAAAAAAAGAAATAACAATGAGAAGGGCGGGTGGACAAGGATGCATACGTATGCGTTGCACGCGTTACTGTCACGACAATGACGAAAACAGCTGTTGATGATCAACAGCGACAAATCACTCTATGTTTTACATCTTTTCTTTGCGCCGAATGTATTCTCTTCGACGAAAATGTCCATTATCGGGCTCCAGTTATGTATATTCCGACATAAATACGATCCGATGACACTCGTATGTCGATAAATGTGCCCATCGAATTCATTCGTCTCGTTCCACTTCATTTGGTTGAATCGTTTCCATTCACGTTGTTTTATTGTTTTTCGACATGTTATGAGAGGCCCAATTTAACGAAGTTTTCCACGAATTGCAAAGAGCTTCGTCAAATTTGCTTCTAAAGTGCTTTTGTGCCTCACTTTCAGACATCTCAAGTACCTAATTTCAAAAAATTGGAATAATACACAAATATTTACTTTACAATCAAACAGGGAAAAGCAGAAAAAGAAGGGGAGGAGAGGGAGAGGCAGAGGGGAGAGGGAAAGGGGGAGGGGGGAAGAACAAAATACTAATAACATACCAAAGTGTCTCTTAAATAGTTAAGATCTTTTTCCGACGATAATTCAGGTAATCCTGTTGATATCATCATAGCAAACAACGATAATATTAGACCTCCGTGTTGCCGTAGGACGAGAAAAGCTTGTTCGCAATGACTTTGAAAACGCTGAAATTCAACTGCTTGACCTTTTTTCGTCTGACCTTTGTTTATTACATGCACGAAATCATTAGTTAATACAAAGGGTACACGTTCCCGTCTAAATCCAAATTTTTCTTTAAAGTGTCCAAGTATGTGACCAAAGTCAACGTGAAATAATTGACCCGTCTTTTTCACCATTATATTATCCGAATGTCTATCCGCAATTCCAAGAACATATGTAGCGACACAATAACCTGCGCAACTTAATGTGAATTCCTCGATAGCTCTATTCAACGCTGCCTCGGTATGATTATGATCTTTTAGCCAAGCGAGCAAAGATCCTCGCCTATAAAGATACATACCCAATTGGAAAAATATAATATGTATAATATATAAAACGTTTTCTCATTGTATCATAAACATGAGAATTTTTATTTAAATATACCTAAAGGCAGCGGTAGCTGAGAAAGTACCCTTCTCCTTCTGAATATTTGCAATTGTTTCTGCATTTAAAACTACTTCGATCATGCCGACTCTATTCTCCGTTGATATGCAACCATAGGGATTCATGCGTAAATCCAAACCCTCTCTTTTCCACAATTTATCCATAATTCGTAACATTTGCAACGTAAGCATATCTTGTCTCAAGTCATCTCCATGTTTGAGTATCAAGTAAATATCATCGCCTAATGGATCGGCATTTTCGAAAACTAGCCAAAGTGGTCGCATTTTACTGTCCATTACTCTACATTTTTCGATTCTGCAAGTCATTAATATTTGTACAAATTCGACCAATATTTCTTCAATTCCACCTTAATGTAAACACTTACTTAATGCGTTTCCATCGAAAACTCGGATCCAAAGGATTTAAAACGTTCGACAGTGCTTCTTGACAATGGGGTTCCTGAATAAATTCTTGAAAACCTTGTAACGCTGCTTTCCGGTCTTTTCGTTGTTTTATTTGTTCCGAAGCACATTTCAATTTACCCAAGCATTCCATTTGTTTAAACAACGATCTCATGTGCTGTTGGCTTCCTCTACAGTAAGCTTCTAATATTAAACCAAAACGAACCGACACAGCACCCACTTGCATCTCTGATCTAACAAAAGAGCAAAGATAGTTAGAGAAATTATAAATAAGAGCTGCTTTATTCTACAATTATAGACTGCAAAAAGATACGAAACGGGAGAAGAAAGTGCAACAATTGAAACAGAGAATATACTAACCTAAGATGCCAGAACAAAAAGTGACCAATTCTTCGATTGTTAAGTGCACGCCTTAGTAGAAATTCCGTCAGATCACAGGATAAATAATTTTCGTGTTTTAACGCTTGTGCCAACTGCAATAGATAAAGGCTCAAATCTTCATCGCTGACATCCATTAAACAACGCACAGCAAAACTCCGAACATTTTGATCGGCGTAAGCATAATCCAATAATTCAAGTGCCTTTTCGACGGGTAATTTGGGCCACTGTTGCACCAGCGCCGTAGCTTCAGCTACTTCCCTGTATACGTCGAGAATCGGAAAGTAGATTTAAACGTTCTCTTTTTCTATGAAAATGGACGATGTTAAAATAACTCCTATCATTTGGTATTTCGAATATTTAGATTTTCACCTATGATCATTCCATTCCACACAGTGCAACAACTTGGCCAATAGCGTGGGAATCTCAAGAAGACAGTGATGCCTTAACGCCCACATTATCTTTCGTTCTTGCTCGTGAAGTTCGTGTAACGGATCTCTGTCTGCTAATAATCGAAGTTGTTCAAGTTGCTGAAGCTTACCGACGTCGGACTCTTGATCGGGTTCTTCTTGAATCGAACGTTCAGTAGATGATTCTCGTAACTTTCTCGCGTATTCCACCATTTTCTCCGGAGTTGGATAAAGAACCGACTTCTCTTTCCCATAGCTAACGTGGATCAAATATAAAGACAGATAGACAGCTCGAATATACAAAATGACGGTAAGGGAAAGAAAAGGAGACTTTTGGAGAAACATAGAAAACAAGAATATAGACAAATAAAAAGAAAAAGGAAAAGGAAAGAAAAGAAATGAAAAAAGAAACAAAACTTACTTTGGAAATGTCAACATTAAAGCAGCCGCTCTATCTATATGAGGATTTGACACTACCGTTCCGAGAGGATGTAGAAGATCGTCGTTTTGCATGTCCTCGGCATATGTCCATGTATAGAGTGTCATCGCTCCCGTTTTCAATTGAGATTTAAAGTCATATATAGTTGTGTTAGCCCAACATAACGGATTTATAAAAAACTCTTGTTTGGTATCTTTAACTAATCTACGACTTTTCAGTCCTTTTGCAGTCTTACTGATTTCATATAGGACAAAACACAGCCTAGCCATTCGTGGTATATCCCGCACTTTTATATCAAACCTCAACGTTTCTTCCCATTCACAACTGCCGTCGGAATTAACGACAGTTTCTTTAGTCTTTTGACTTTCGCATAGAGATTTTCCACCATGAAAAAGACCAGCTTGCAAACCAATCTACACAAATAAGAATCATCAAAAATATAAAAATTAGCTGTTTAAAAGATATAAAAAAACGAATGACAACTAACTCATAATAATGCATAATTATACCTCAACGGTGCGATGGGCTGCATCGCAATTTAATCGTGAAATCGCGTTGACAGTAAAAACAAACGGTTCCTCTATCTTCCAAGCAGATATATGTTTACCCTTTTTACGTAGGGTTAGCGTAGAAAAAGAAGGCCTTGTACGTTGCAAAGTATCTGCCTCCACATTCTCCGCCGTATTTTCTTGATCAACAGAGACACTATCTCTGTTTAGAGTAACTAATGTAGGAATAATATCTTTTGCTAGGCAATCTTGAATATAACTAAACTGTATTAAAGGATAATCTCCTATTAAATACTCTTCTTGACCGCAAACTTTCAGAGTAAAATCATTCGGGTATCCTTTGGACATTAAAGTGTTCGCTCGTTTATTTAAAATAGACACCAATAATTGATATGGAGTCGTAGTATGTGATATTTGAAACGTAAAGGCCGTCTGAAATCAAATTGTTATTTGGAAAAGTTATATGTGTCTTTTAAACTGGTAATATAACTTCTATTCTTCACATTTTAACTTGTTTAAATTGTCTAATGTTTTTCCCGCCCTTTGATATACCGCCAGAATGAGATAGGAAATAAGGATAAAAGAAATAAGAAGGAGGGGGAAACAAAGATGGAAAGAAGGAGAAATAGAAAATTGAAATAAAGGGAAATCAACACAGAGGTTTAGATTCTTTACGTATGAATTCTAATTCGAAATATAAAAAAAGAAAAAAGAGAAAGAAAAAAAACGGATTGCAAGTGTAAGACGTATGTGTTTAATTTTGGGTAACGTCCATCGCAATTCTGTTTATAAATTTGAATGTACAGAACGAAACTTAACCTTAAAATATGTCGACGCAAAATTCAATAAACGAGGAGTACAATGAAGAATATTTCGAGAATTCTGAAGGATTCAGTTCCTATAACCTATTAAAAGTTGAATACGAAAAATGCAAACAAGAGATTTATGATTTAAAACGAAAACTTCAATTAAACGAAACAATGCTACGGGAGGTTCAAGAGACAAATGAATTGCTTGAACGTTCTCTTGATCGACGAATTTCCGAGAAAGAACAAATTGTTTCTGAAGTCGAAGAAAAGTAAATCAGCGAAACTTTTAAAATGAAAGTCACTTATTAATCATGCCCTCTGTATCATCTGTACTTTTTCTTTTTAGGCACCGCATACTTGCAAAAGGATATGAGAACACAATTACAAATCTAGAAACAAAATTAGCCAAACAGACAGAAGAAAATGAGGAATTACGACAACGTATTAATTGTAATGTAAAGACTGAATGCATCTCTACCATAGATCAATCTGTAAATCTCTCCTTCGAGATGGATAATATCTCCTTAAGAAGTCGTATCGATGAACTTTTATCAGTTCTGCGAGAAGAGAGAGAGAAACACGAACGTGCGGAAGAACTGATCAAGAAATTAAAAACTCGATGCAACGACTATGAATATTATATTCGAGTGAGAACTAAATTATTCATGTATTTGTTATCGAAAATAAAATTATTTATATCTGATGTATCTTATAATATAATATAAAATAAAATAAAATAAAATTAAATTAAATTAAAAAAAATATTTTTTCTATAGGGTATCAAAGAACAATTAGATGAAAAAAATCAAATTTTAGAAGAAGTTCGGGCAGAACTTAGTCTGAGACGCACAGAAATTACATCATTACAAATGGATCCTACGTGTGTATCGCGCAAAGGCAAATATCAATTGAATTATACAACTTATTTACTTTGACACGATTTTTAATATTTCTCTTTACAGGCAATTCAATTTTTGGTGAAGTGGAAGATCGCCGACGAAATGTGGTGAATAAAATGAATCTATTACGCGAGAAATATACAGAAATAAAACGCATATGTAAAACGCAAATTACAGAGATCAAAATGTTGCGAGCGGAACGTGTTGCAACACTTACAAAGCTAGAGAATGATACAGATCATACATTGGCAGAAAATGAGGACTTAATTCAAAAATATAAGAGTAGAATATCAGATCTTGAAACCAAATTGAAATCTGAGATCAAAAAGAATGATGATTCAAAACACTTGAATGATACTAACACCTCTTTTAGGTACAAAATAAGTTAGACTTATGACATTCACTGATATCATTCAACCTTTGTTCTATCTTTAGTTCTATTTTGGAAATTACAGGTACTTTCAATCTCTGTTAGATGACAAGAAAAAGGAAGCAGATGAACTGCGTATAAAAGTTGAAGATCTTTATACAAAACTTTTGGTACAGGAAGAAACAAAGATGAATATTACCAAGCAACTACGCTATTGGCGTTGCAAAGCTTCCTCTCTGGAGGTAATTATTTTTATCGATGATAGTTATAAGAATGAGAATAATCTTATATACTTTCATATTTTGAAAGGCTCAAATATGTGCTCTACAAGCAGAATTAAAATTAGATCTTATGAATGATGCAGAACATGAAATTTTAAAAGAACTTGAGGATTTTACACACGAGCATAATGATGATACAGCAAACAATGAAAAACATTCTATTTATAAACAAAGACCAGACAATCCTGCTCAATCGCTTTCATTAAATTGTTCTAGTAAAACTTCTTTAATTAAGTATCCAGATAATAATAAAACTCAGGAACAATTAATAGATAAAGAGAAGTCTAATCAGAGTGGTACTGTACAATTTACAAATGTTACACCTCAAAGATCATGCAAATTTGAACATAATCAAAATACTAATAATAATCAAAATAAATTTTCTAACAAAATTCTGCATACTACAGATAGTACAAATATTGAAAACAATGAAAGTTCACCAAGCATTACAGGTTATAAGTATCCAGTTGTTTATATACCAACTAATCTCAATGATTAATATTTTTTATGTAACATTATAAAGAAATATTTTTATTTTTATATGCAATTGAAAATAATATTAATAAAGTCACTATTATCTTACCTCTGTAGTTTCAAATTTAGTGACAAGGACAATATTCCCATCTTTTAATCGGCACTCAATGTTTTTTGGTATTGTGGCAGTTGGTGCTAATCGTGTTGGAAACTGGTAACGTACTTTTTCCATCCAAGATTTCTTTTGTCTTGCCATTGCAACTTCATCTCCTAAAACTCTCATTTTCCATCTGAAGTCATTTACTTCAGAATTCCTTAACCCTGTAAACTCATGTAATCCTTTCCCAATGAGAAGGCCAATTTGAGAATCTAAACTTCTATCACTTTTAACACCTTCACGTTCTATAACTTTAAGCACAGAACAAAATGGTTTTATATCACACAAACGTCTAGTTTCATCTCGTAATTCTTCTGCTTCTGCATTAGAGTTGATACATGAAAATACATAGGACGGAGCATCTTTTAATGTACCATGAAGAGGATATTTGCTGGCTTCATCCCAGAGATCCTATGTAAGAATGTGTATTGACAATGATATTCCTCGAAGCTAATGTTATATATAGTATATAAGAAAAATAATACCATGTTTATTATATTTTGTTAAATCTTAACCTACCTCTTTGATTTCAGCCAAGGTAATATTACGATTGGTCTCCAAGGGTATAACGACCCCGTTTGGCATTAAACAAGTCAGTTCAACAACTTCTGTGGGTGATTTTGCCCAGAAATTGTAAGTATACGCACTTGGTATATGTACCATTGTGTCAAGTGTTTTAAATAGTATGTAGAAAACTTTAATGAAATGTAAAAAATAATAGTTCAAATGTAGTTAATTGAAGAAAAAAACACGAAATACATCGTGTAAGTCGCATCGCGACTGATGGTATCCTTCCTCTTTTAAACAATATGACTTCATTGTATGGCTTAATAAAATGTGATGGTAAATAAAACGATCATGCGATCAACATTTCTGTTTCATAAATCTTTTTCTTTCATCCTTACATCCGTGTATACAACTGTAAATTTTATTCAAGTCTGAAATTCGTAAAGCTCTAAATTCAGATTAACTGGTTAACTTGCTTGGATATGTAATTATTATCAACTGTATTTGCAAAGTTTTCTATCGTTGTGTATTGTATATTTCAATACAAAATATAACTTTATTCGACTTGAATCACAATCGAAATCCATTCAATCGCTTCTTTCTGTGTGCGATAACACTACTAGTCAGCCATTATTTTTATAAAGCATCTACCCACCTACTTACATATACATTTATGTATGTACATGTGTATCAAAGCAAAATTAGTCTGTTTTTCTATTGGATCTCATTTCAATGGAATCTTATGACGTTGTTTTTTTAATTTCTTCACAATTTTTCATTATGCATTTTTTAATATATACTTAATTTAATAAGTTTATATGATGATATAATATTTGTAATCCAAATATTGATCATTATTTAATTTCACTATATGCTATAAAAACATAAATATGCAATAATAATGTAAAAAGTCCCTACTTGCTTTCGAAGTAAAATAGCTCTAGATGCTGTTATTTGTTAATTTAATTTGAGGAAAAAAGTCTCTAAACATTAATCAATCGATGAAACATGACCTAGAAATCGCGGAACTTTTGTCTTTTTTATTTTGTCTATCCTGATCATTACCGATTTATTGGTATGAAAATTACAATATCGTTACTGTACTATCGATTGACTTTCGAGGTTTGTAATTTTGCGACGTATATTACACGTACGTGATTTGTATTTGTCAGTAATTGTATGTAATCAGCAATTGATAGCTAAGTAAGACCTATAAATCCTTTGAAACGGTTTATTATCGTTTTTCATATTATTTTATTTATTGAAATTTTAGATTTCATCTAAATTTTGGAAATTTTATTTGTGTAACCTCTTTTCCAAATAAATGTTTGTGTCAAGACGAAATTTTGTAAAACATGTAAAGTTTGTGAAAAATTAATTTTATAAAATTATAACGAACGACTTTGATTCTGTTGAATTTATAACAAGTTTGATAAATATATGGTCTGCAATTACAGTGAATGACAACCTGCGCGTATTCCTGGCGTCTTAACGGTAACTTTTCTAACGTTTTATGGAAAAAAAATATTGTATTATAATGTTATTATATATAAGTATCTGTATGATGCATTTTTACTTCTTATTTCGAATTAATTGAAGTTCATAGATTCTAAACAATAGTACAAAGTTAAATGGTACTGTATTATTTATTATTTAAGCTCTAGTAAATTTGATTACATTGTAATAGTGTCTCTTTTTATTTTTAAATATTTGCTTTGAATATTTTTATTTACCAGTATATTGCAGGTGCCAATAAGTGTTAAAAGTAAATCAGAATTACAATATTAAGTATGTTTGGACAATCTGGAAATACGTCATTCAGTAAGTGAGATGAGCTTTTGATTTTATGTTTATTTTTATTCCTTTATATAAATATTATTGTAATTTACTTTCATAGGTGGTTTCAATACAGCAACGCAATCCAGTCCTTTTGGACAATCTGCGTTTGGTAAACCAATCACTACAACAAGTTTTGGTACTGGTGCTGCACCAGTCTTTGGTAGCAATAATACTTCGCTCTTTAGTTCAAAGCCTGCAGGCTCTACCACTGGTGGCTTATTTGGCAATACTACAACTCCACCTGCGTTTACACAACCTTCTTTTGGAGGTAATGACTTATAAATTCTTTTGTTAATCATAATTACAGAATATTTGTCCACATAAATATTTGCAGCATGATGTTCTGTTATTTCAATAAGAACATTTAGGCAACGAGTCAGTGTTGTAATACAATTAAGTTCTCATAACGTATATTGTATAGTATATATATGACATTTCTGCTTTTTAACATGTTAACCATCCTTGAATATTACATATGTAGATGATAATTACATTGGTTATTAAAGTTCTAGAATCACTAGTAATATTAAATAGCTCAAATTATAAATATATTATAATGTAAATTGAATAATGGAAATACATATTTTTCCTCTTTTTTTTCTAAAGGTTTTGGAACAAATACAAATACAAACACCAATTTATTTGGTACACAGCAGAATGCAAGTGCAAATTTGTTTGGACCAAGTACTGCAACTTCAGCATTTGGTCAGTCAAATAAACCAGCTGGATTTAGTTTTGGTCCTACATCTGGAACAAATTTATTCGGACAACCTCAACAATCAACTCAACAAACTACTCCTTTTGGACAAAGTAGTACTACTGGAAATACTAATTTATTTGGTGCAACACCTGGTACGCTTTATTATGTATAATTAGATTTTCTAAAAAGAGGTTAATCTTTTATTACTTTTGTTTTCTTTTGTTTTAGGTTTTGGCAGTACAAATACAGCAACTACAAGTATGACTGGCACTGTTGTTAAATTTACTCCCGTGATTACTACCGACTCTATGTCCAAGAATGGTATTTCTCATACTATATCGGCGAGGCATTGTTGTATCGCATCAATGAAGGAATACGAATCAAAGTCTTACGAGGAGTTACGTTTTGAAGATTATTCTGTGGGACGAAAAGGTAGTTTTATGTACTGAAAAACTATCTAAACAAGTATAGTTATTTATAACAATATCTACTTAATAGTCATTTGTGATATTTTACAATCATTTACTTGTTTTTAATCAACAGGATCCAGCACAGGAATTTTTGGTGCATCAGCGCAGCCGTCACCTTTTGGCAATGCAGGGGCAGGTACTAGTACTGCGACAACGGGTAAACTATTCTAATGCAAATTAGTTGTATATGTACTAGATGGCGTATTTCAAAACTGAATGATTCAAACCTTAAAGGCTCTTTTTAAAATTGAAATATTTGTATTGTTTATATTTTATGTGATAACTTTCCTTTTTTCTTTTTTTTTTTCTTTTTTCTTTTTTTTTCCTCTCTTGACATTTTAAATCAGCCTTTGGTGGAATGAGCGGGAGTTTTGGAGCAACCACACAATCTGGGCCAAGTGGCTTATTTGGGAAGCCTATAACAAGTTTTGGGACACCATCAACAACAACAACAAACAATTTTGCTTTTAATTCTACTCCGAGTACAAATCTATTTGGTAGCAGTACCCAGAATAAACCTTTTGGTTGTGAGTATTAAGTTTTATAAGCAACATTAATAATGCTGTTATCGATAATTTAGTATTATTCACTGGCGTAGCTAGGGGATGCAGAGAGAGTTGTTATCCGACCTGGGCGGCATTCTTTGCCATTTTATTTTGAGATATAATTTTTATTTTTCAATGATTCTTTTATTTGTTAATGTAATAATTTTTATTACTGAATTAATAATTTGTTTTTAACTATTTTTATAATCTACGATTACTGGCTCAACCAGTCGTCGTGAAGATTTTTTTTTAACAAAGTGAGAGTAAACTGAGAGATCTTCCCGGTTGTCAGAAGCCCTAATTACGCCGCTGGAATCACATTAGAATTATTATATTGGTTTGCATAAATATGTGTATGTGAAGTATTTATGTTCACAAAACATTGTCTTTTTATTTACAGCAGCAGCTCCAGCACCACTTTTTGCAACAAGTAATACTAATCAACCTGCTAGTGCAGCTTTTGGTGGTATTAATACAGGTCAAAACACTGCTTTCGGTTCCACATTTGGTTCAACACAATCAAATCAGGTAATGCAAGAGGGAAATAAAAGCAATTCTGATATTTACTATCAATTGTAATTGTTGCTAACATTCTCCTTTATATTTTTATAGAATATTGGTTTGTTCAATCAGAACAAATCAGCTTTCAGTGCACCCTCTACGTCATCTAGTTCCGCATTTACCAGTTTCGGCCAAACTCCATCGAGCAATACCGGTACAACTCTTTTCGGTGCGAAGTCAACTGGAGGGATAGGTTTCGGAACAACTTCTACTTTTGGTTCAAATACAGCGCTGACTTTTGGAACTACAACAGGTTTCACTGCAGGTCAAAACTCCGGTACTTCGTTGTTTAATACATCTTTTAAACCTGTAGGACAAACATCTGGATTCTGTTTTGGTTCAACTTCTACACCATCCTCCGGACTTGGTAAGTAATTTGTGTTTATCGTAGTATTAAGATTACATGAATAAATTATAGCTTATAAATTTTAATAGCTTTACATCAAAATTAATCTGTTTCAGTACTTATTATTTTATATAAAATTTAATTTTAATCGAATAAGCAGTTAAGTAAAAATAGCGAAGGTGTAAAGTGAATAGAAAAATACAAGTTCCTTGATTAACATTAATTATGAATGTATTTTATAGGTACGAATACAGGTTTATTGGGTAGTGGATCTACTTTATTTGGACCGCAAAAAGCAGGTGGTTTGTTCGGAAACACTGGTAATAATACAACATTTAATACGTCGGGATCATTTGGATCTTCAACCTTCGGAACTAATACAAATGTGGGCACGGGTATTGGAACTGGATTACTTGGTGCTGGGTACTGTTAAAAATATTTAACAATTTTTATTCTATAATTATCGATTAAAAGATCCTAATTTCCTTTCAATATTTTTAATATTAGAAACACCACCAATCAAACAAAGAGTTCTGGAACTGTGCCAGTGCATCAACAAATTTTAGCTTTGGTGTCTGCACCATTTGGTGATTCGCCGTTGCTAAAGAATCTTTTACCGGTAAGAAGTTCAATCTAGTTAAATGTTTGCAACTACACACACTCATACATTCGCATACACACGTGAATTTTAAATTTAATACTTGTTCCGACTATTATAATGTTCTACAAATTTTATTTTAATATGACTTTATTTTAGGCTTCTGGTAAAATGGAAGAGTTATTAAAACCAGCAAACGCTCCTTCTAAACTATTGAATGGTCCACAATACAAGGTTACTACTGATAACAAATCTCCGAAAATTAAGGCTAAAGTTGTTACTCCTGCACAATTATCTAAGGTAAATTATCAAGAAGATAATATAATTGATAGTTCTTTTAGATAATCGAGATTTATTGAATATATAATGACATCTTTTAGAAGTCAATGTTCGAAGGTCTTGAAGAGGAAGATCCACTCTCGGAAGCATTTCAGCCCCGACCAAATGCAAAGCGTTTAGTGCTACGTCCAAAATCGATATCAAACTCAATAGTTTCATCACCTACCGAAAGTTCGCAAAATGTAGGAAAAAACTTACAATCTTCTGATAAGGGAGAAGGGAGATCGCCTGTAACAGATTCGTACATTGAAAATACAATTATCGAAACTGTAGATAAAGAAAATCATAGTCAAGATAATAATCGACAATTAGTAAATGATAGAAAGTCGTCTTCATCTTGGTTGAAAACGAGTATTCCACGAAACACATCGATAAAAAATTTGAACGACGAATCATTCGAAGGACAGCGTTCACTGTTCTCCGGTTCGAACGCATTGTCTGATGAAATGATAAATAATACTGTTACCGAGTTGCGACCTTATGCTAACACGAGCCCATCAAATCAAATATGCTCTGAAATTAATTCTTCTGCGGATACGTCCTTAAAGAATTCGTCTCTTGTTGATAAATCATGTACGGATATCGTAACCCAAAATTCTGATTCGAGCCAGGAATTGGATGAAAGTTCCTTTTCGACGTTACAAACTTCAAATTGGAAAGCAAACACAGCAAATGTAATATTAAAACGTGCAGGTTACTATACAATTCCGCCGCTTGATAAATTAGACGAGTATATTTGCGGCGAAACATGTATTGTCCCAAACTTCACAGTTGGTCGCGAAGGTTATGGAAATGTGTATTTCCCTGAATCATTTGATATATATGGTCTCAATTTAGATGAAATTGTACATTTCCGACACAAAGAAGTTATCATTTATCCAGACGACGAAAAAAAACCACCTGTCGGACAAGGATTAAACCGTAAAGCGCAAGTTACTTTAGACCGAGTGTGGCCACACGATAAGTCTCTACATAAGCCCATTACCGACCCTCGTCGATTAACTGCAATGGATTATGAAGAAAAGTTACGAAGAGTGTCAGCGAAACATGATACTAGATTCTTGGAATATCGCCCTGAAACTGGTTCATGGGTTTTTAAGGTAATTTTAAGCAGATTTATATGTTTTTTAAAACTTACATTTTCTTTTCTATCGCGATGATGTATCATTTTAGGTAGATCATTTTTCTAAATATGGCCTGAGCGATTCAGACGAAGAAGATAATAATGTACCTACAGCGAATGACACTAAAAGGTTAAAATTATGCGCCGGAACTCAACAAAAATACACGAACAAGTTGGAACAATCGAAAGTTGCAGTAAGATTTGCTTATTTGTTCTGTTTGCAAATTACATAAATCATCTCTTTTTTTATACTTGTGGTATTCATATAATACAAATATATATAGCGAGTTCTTTATTCGTATTTAGAATAGGGATATTTCCATGACTAATGATTCGAAAATTGGAAGTGCAGATTGTTCAGATTTGGATGCATGTGGATTTTTTTTCACATGTAGGCCATTTAGAGTAGGTATGTGAAATATAAAGCTATTATAGTTAATTTGTTTAAAAGTATTTTTTCATAGTCATCGCTAGACATGATGATATTTTCAGAAGATCGTAAGCGCGAGAAACGATTACCAATAAGTCCTACTGGAGATAATGCTCGTATTTTGGGTACTGACAGTCATAAGTTACAATTAATGAAAGCTAGTTTTTTCGACGATAACGACGAAAAGATTAGTGAGACTTATGATCAAGGTAAAAAATCATAAAAAATCATTCGAATTACATTATATATTTTCTGACTTTTGCAATAATGTTTATTCTTGTTTAAATTTGTATTATCATTTTAGAATCGGATCGTGCATTATTTCTCTCTGGTCATAAAAGTTCTTTACGATGTTTCATCAATGCTGTTCAAAAATTGGATGAAGATCGAAATTACGAACCATCTGTTAGTCCGATATTACGATCAAATTTGACAATTTATCGTACGCCGACGATCACTTATGAAGAACTAGAATTTTCGAAAACAGGTGATACAAGACCAATAATATATGCAAGATGAATGTCCTATTTGTTTTACATATTACATTCGATTTATATTGTAGATCCTGAATTGAAACATTTGAAACATTCGATGGATGTCATTAGTACGAAATCATTGATATATGAAAAAGGTTTGCCGGATCCTTCGATAACTCCTGTAACTACAATTCTTAAGTGGGTTTCTGAAGTGATTCCGTTATCGAAATCTATCATACATAAGCTAGAATCTCGTTCCATTGCTGATACTGGTAATATTCATATACATAGTTGTAAAAAGTTCATGTAAATAATATAAATAAATATATACTTGTATATGTATTTGTGTAGGCATACAAATGGGAAGAATGTTCAAACCAAGTTGGGGACGTGGTTTAACATTACTTACATTGAGTACGAGAAGTCTTGCTGACTGTGTACCATTAAGCAGTTCATTTGAACAAATTGGATCTTATGTATGCGGTCGTTCTGCAGAAGATACAACATCGGTTGCAATAGTCCAACGTATACAAATTTTAGGTGGTAATGGAACCGATGCTGAACGCATTAAAATATTCAAAGTAAGTTTTACTTCAAACACTAGTTGTCTAGAAATTTTAGCAATTACACTTTTGTTTTCATACTTTATAAATGATATTTAAGGAAAGTATAGAAGGTCATCTAAAAATTCAATTGTCACACCGTGTAATGAATCAAGAAGGAGATTGCCCAATTTTTGATGTAGATACAGATATTAATAAGGCGAGCATGGCTTTACACGCACATTGTAGTTTAGCCGAAGAATTTGCGGAGCAATTTGCCACAGATTGTTTTGCTTCGTATGTTGCTAATGTTTGGAAACTCTGCGTAGCTCTTTGGGGGATCTTGCCTGATGTAAATGTTGCCGCAGGTATGGTTTACATTAAATTGCTTTAAAACGTAGTTGTTTAATTTTCCAACTGTATTATCACCATCTAATACGATTTCGCAGTCCCCTCCTCTTTGCTTCTGCTCCCTATCATTTCCATTTTTATTATCCTCCTTTTTTTAATATATATATATAGATAAGCACAAATGATGTGTAATACATAATACGTATCGCCCTGTGCTTTATGATTTTAGAAAATCCAGAAGATCATAGTGTTGTAATGGCGCGACGAGAGGCTATTGGAGAATGGTTAAGGAACGTTATACGAAAAACACCTGTGTGGGAAAATACGGATATTAGTAATGAAACAAAAATATTGTTTTTACTATCTGGTATGTATGTTTTAGAAGAAAACAGTAGCTCGTTATACACTATGTAAATTTTTTATTTGACTGAAATGAAAAGCTATAATGGTATCATATTTCCTTTCAATTCTCTTTTCTCGTCGTTGATGGATTCAAAGCTTTTGAGTTAGAAGAAGCGTGTAAAACTGCACGAGAAGTGGGTGATCATTGTTTGGCTTTATTGATGGCACAGTTATGCAGTGGAATGCCTATAAAAGTATTAATAAAGCAGCAAATTGCATTATGGCAAGATGCTGGTGTTGATGAAAACATCTCGTTAGATCGATTAAAACTGTTTGCATTGGTGGCGGGTGAACCTCTTGTACCCAGTAAACATGGTCTTATTAATGTCTGCGAAGCTTTCGATTGGAAGAGAGCGTTAGCTGTTCATTTGTGGTAAAAATTTTATTTTTTAAAACGATACAATATATTTTCATTAATCTATTACACTATATATTACGCGTGATTGTTGTAGGTATTTTTCATCCCCGATTGACTCGATAAGAGATACGTTAGATATCTATGAGACCTCTTTTGATACAAGCAAGATAGCATATGCTTATACGGTAATACCGAAACCCGAGTACAAAGGAGATGATTACGAGCTTGAACTAAATAATGGGAAACCAATATACGATCTTTGTTTTCATCTTTTAAAGTTATTTTGTACTGGCAATCATACACTAGGAGAATTATTGAACCCGGCAACACATACTGCCGATCCATTGGATTATAGGCTCAGGTAATTAATCAATTTCTTTCTTCACTATTAATTTCATCGATTCCTTATCATTAATTTAATTTGTAATGTTTACTAATTTAACTTGGTCGCAGTTGGTTGATGCAGCAAGTACTTTTAGCTTTGGGTTATTCGCATTTATCGGAACACGTTGCCATTTTGACACATGTTAATTTCGCTACACAGTTAGAAGCATATGGCCTTTGGCATTGGGCTATATTTGTAATGTTACATCTAAAGGACGCTGGAAAAAGAAAAACGGCAGTAATGAATTTGCTGCAACGTCATGTTGAAGTAGACGATACTGTTGATTTTCCTGATCCTATCGAACGAGAAAAATTTTTACGAGAAGAGCTAGGTATACCTTCGATATGGATTCACCAAGCCAAAGCCGTCAAAAGTTACGTAGCTAAAAGGTTAGTATATTGATGATACGTGGAGGTAATGTTGTTTATACATTAAGTATATGGAGTGTCGTTCTGTGTTTATACAATGGTGAATGAGTAGTACGGTTTGATAGTTTGATAGATGTGAAATGTTTGGTACCATGCGTTTGATGCGTTGTAGTGTTAGTAATTGAATTTTTAAGAAATTTTTCCGATATTTCAACAGCTTATTAATTTTTCTAAAAGAATTTCTTTCCTTTTTCACAGATATGGCAAAGCGGCTTTTTATTTTATTCAAGCAGAACAATGGAATACGGCTCATGAGATCATCATCGAGCATTTAGCTGCAGATGTTATAATAAACGGTATGCTTCTGAAATATGCGTTGAAATAATGTTAACTTTTTATTTTAAAGCTGCTCTATGTTTATTCTTTCCTATGTTTTTTAATTCAGAGAATTATGATTATCTACGCGATTTATTGCGTCCACTGATTCCTCCAGAATGCAATAGCACCATAAGTGGTTGGACCTATCAAGGACAATTACTTTGGGAATATATGGAAATAACTATGGATGTGGAATCTTTATTACGTAGTGCTGACCCACGTGGAATAAATTCCAAATTAGAATCGTTAAAACAACGATTGGCAAGTCTTCCATCCAAAATCAATCAATTTCCTTGCCCAACTGCTAAATATAGGTGAATTATTAGTTATTATTCTTTTGATTTCTATGTACAATATTTTGTATATTATAAGATGATCGAGTTGTTATTGGTATTCGATAATTGTATTTGCGTACGATCGTTTCCTGTTTTAGGCTTTGCCAAGCAGAAATTGCAAAGAGGACATTACATTTGGCGAGAAGTTTGTTGCAATCAAACGAAAGTAGATCTACACCGATATTTCAACTAGTGTCACAGTTGCCATTGCCTGAAGATTATGCGCAACAAGAACTTCGCCCGATCGTTAATATGCGCGCAAATGAAATTATATACCAGGCAGCATAATTGTTTATTATGGAAATTCATAGGCAATTACATTCACGATTAACAAGCTTTCCCTTTTAGATAAAATAAATATTCGTGGACTTTTATTTTCTGATTTTGTAATAAATAACTTTACGATGGTGTATAATGGTAACGACCATAATGGTGATAATGATTGTAGTATGAATAATTATAACAATGATGATAATAATGATATTAGAAATAACAGTGGTAATAAAAGATTAAATAGTTAAGATTTATAATCTTTACAATTAAGGCCGTTTATGCTAGTTTGTTACTTAAGATATTCTATATCTATAGATATTTAAATGAATAAATGAAAATGAAAAAAGAAGTGGAATACGTGGTGAGTATTGTAAGCTTAGATATTCGAATGATTGTCTGAATTGTTTAAAGTGCGTAATTAAAGTAAGAAAATGGAAAAATTGTTATAGTTTAGTTGTTTCAGTTACGGGAAGGATCGATTATATTCCAGCTATCATGTTGCATGTATTTTCAAATTGTATAAACGATTAAATATATTATTAATATACTATTTTGAGATGATAATATTATTCCATTGCGATGAGCGTGAAAGATGAGATTGTTGAATTTTAATTAGGCGTCTATACTTTGAATTGAAAGGAAAAGGAAAAAAAAGAGGGAAGTAAGAACTGTGTAAGCTTCCAGAATTCATAGAACCTAGGAAAGTGATTTTGCGCTTGAAAATATAGATGTGCGTTAAATCAATGATACCGAGCTTGCGCTTCCGATTACGAGCATCCCTCTTACCAAATTGCGAGTATCTCGCTCTATTTGGTAGCCTAAACTTGTATGTTTATTCGCTTACACTCTTTTGTGAAGAACAATAACTCCTTCTCGACGGCGCTCGACCTATCCGTGTTCTCTTGTATCACCACGTCTAATCGTTTCCATATCTTGCAACCTTTACCTTCTACAGTAGTTTACCTTCCCCACCTTGGTGTCGCGAATTTAAGCTGCTCTTCCCCTAGTTCCGTTTTATTCCCAATGCCGCCGTTGCCGCTGTTGTCGTCGCTCTCATCGTTGCAGCCTCCATTGCTAACGTTATCCCTACTACACACCACCAACATCATCCCTGATGCCTCGGATGTCACCAACGACACTACTACTATTACTGTTAGTTGGTATTGGTCGACTGCCTACATTCTCGTTTTCAGGGGTGATTGCGAACACGCGCTCGCACCAGTAGAATAGCGTTACTTCTAAAACGCCCGAGTCCAACGTAGTAGCGTAGCAAGAGTAATGCGCGCGCGCTAGACAACCAACCAGGCACCTTTAGTTGGAGCATAAAGCGACTCGTACACCATCTTTGCCCGATTTTCATGAGAAAGTGCTATCAAAACGGAGTCGTCGCGCGTCACAGTTGTTTTATACGGAAAAGAACGTATATTTTCGCCGTATGATATTTTCGCGGATCGTATTTCGTGATGCGTGCATAACGCATGTAAATACTTGATTTTTCTATCATTTTTTCTTTCTTCCATCTCCTCCGTATACCCCTTCTTTGCTTCGTATCCACCTCTAACACTCTTTCTCGCCCTCTCTCTCTCTTTCTCTCTCCCTTTCTCTCCCTCTCTCTCTTTCTCTCTCCTTCCCACTACATCTACTCCCTTGTCCCACCCTCGTCCTTCATTCTTTCGGGTTCTCTGCGCGTTACGGTGTGAACATACTTGAGAGATCGCGCGACAAGGCGGTAATCGGTGGTGCAATCGTGAATCGCACAAACGAATCGTGTCGACAGCGCATCAAACGATGTCTAATCTATTTGTGAAAAGGAAAATATACGTTCACTTCGAAAGGATACGATAATAAAGAGGAACGCCGACTTACTATCCGAGGGGTGGTTTGACGTAGGATCGTTTTTTTCGTTTGTCTCTTGGTTGGTTAGTCGTTCGGTCCTTCGGGCGATCGGTCGATCGGGTTTTCATACGTGCGTACGTCGAAGACCCGTTATTTTTTACAATAAGATGATTTAATCATTGGAGAAGCTCGTATTATGTTCTGAAAAATGTTTACGACGAACAACTACGTATCGGAAGTGAATTATTACGTGTTGTTGAACTTGCATTGATTGACAATTTTTGGCGAGCCTTTTCACATACAATATGCCATTATTGCTACCAATTATATCATTGTTGCGGTTGTTGTCATCATTCTCTTCGTCGTTGTCGTCGTTGTCGTCGTCGTTGTCGTTATTGTCGTTATCATCTTTTTAGTCTTTGAGTCCATTACCGTGTCTACTTTCGTCTTTGTGTCCATCACCGTGTCCAATTTCGTCTTTATCTTCATCCTCACCACTGTCTCCGTTGTTGTTCTCCTTTTCGCCTTCTTGTTCGCCGTAGCTTTCAGCTTTATCTTTACCCTCGTCTTCGCTTTCGCTTTTGTCTCCGTCTCCGCTTTCCTCTTCGTCTTCGTCTCCCTCTCCCTCTCCCTCTCCTCCCCTTTCCCTTCTTCTTCTTTCTCTTGCGCTTCCTCTTCCTCTTCGTTTTCCTGTTCCTCTTCTTCTTCCTTTCTCTTCCTCTTCCTTTTCTTCTCCCTCTTCCTTTTCCCCTTCCCCTTAGTCTTTGATTTTGTCTTTATCTTTCCTTTTTTCTCTGTCTCCATCTCCGTTTTTGTTATCGTTTTCGTCTCCGTCTTCGTCTCCGTCTCCGTCTTCGCCTTCTCCTTCATCTTCGCCTTCTCCTTCGTCTTCGTCTTCGCCTTCGTCTTCGTCTTCGTCTTTGTCTTCGTCTTTGTCTTCGTCTTTGTCTTCATCTTCGTCTTGGTCTTCGTCTCCGTCTTCATCTCTGTCTCCGTCTCCGTCTCCATCTCCGCCTTCACCTTCACCTACGTCTTCGTCTTCGTCTTCGTCTTCGTCTTCGTCTTCGTCTTCGTCTTCGTCTTCGTCTTTGTCTCCGTCTTCGTCTTCGTCTTCGTCTTCGTCTTCGTCTTCGCCTTCGTTTTCGTCTTCGTCTTCGTCTTCGTCTTCGTCTTCGTCTTCGTCTTCGTTGTTACTCTGTTGCATTTTTTCTATTATGCTCTTACCATCGTGTAGTGATAATTTCGACTCATTTAATCAAGGATTCAATTTGGAATTCAAAGGTAGAGAAGCGGAGTTTGATCATTCTACACAATGTTAAATACATGATGTTGGCCAAGCGTTCGTCGAAAACATACACAGTGAAATGAAAAGAGTTTTTCCATTTGACAGTTATATGATTAGCGTAGTTTCGATCGTGAAATGCGTAGTGTTCATTCAAAGAAGAAGATAAAAAGAAGGTGATGCATTATAAATATATGCTTCTACGTACTAGCGTACATAAGCGTTACAATGTTGTGCTTTTGTCAAATGTATATGTATACGGATAAACAAGATTCCATCGAAACGGTAAATTTACGCACGTAACGCTGACTCGCGTGTTCCGGCCGATCGATCGCTACTACGAGGGAGCGGTAAGACTAATTCTTTTCGAGAAGTTACTCCGAATTAACGTATACGTTTTTTTTTAAAAGATTGGTTCGTTCGTTTCATCATTCCCTTATATTCGGCTGCTCATCAATAGCGTCGAAATAATGTTTCTGTCCGCCAAAAAATTTGTGCACTATGGAGTGTTGTTACTGTTATGGATAAAATCAAGTTATCAGCAAGAAGAGGATATACCTCATAACGAGTAAGGATTTCTGACGTTTTTCTATTACGTACTAATTCCTCTTGATAATTGTAAAGTAGCATTAAAGAAGTAGTTAAGTGAATTTTTCGATAAAGTAATGATCGTATAAAATAGTGAAAGGGCGTGGATATCTTGTGAAGAGGTAACTTCGTTTATGTTCACGTGAAAATTTTGTCTCGACAATTTGCTATATAAAACAGTAGTTAGTTTAAGCGAGAAACGAGTTGAAAATTAACGAATTATCGAAACTGTAACAGTTTTATCTCAACGTGGAAAAGAATCATATTTTTGTCTATTATGGTAGAGGAATTGTGGAAAGAATAAAAGAGGCCCAGCAATAGTATCACAGCGTGCAATAATACATTTATATATTTCTTAACACGTATCTGATTAAAAAAGGAAAAGCATGACACTTTCAATGATTCTCGAAGGGAAGCAATGAGAATTGAAAAGAACGCAGGCGCGTGTAGGGTTACGCGTACACAGTCGATTAACGAGGATCAGAATCAGCGTGTATGCGTACGACCTTACGTGCGTGCGCACGTGACATGTATATACGAATGCATCAATGGTACTCATTTACACGTAACGTTATATGATATATAGAAGGTAGTGAGCAGACCATTCGTTGATTTCGGTTCAAACGACATTCAGCAGTTTGTCATTGTGTATCGCTACACAATGATTTTTGCGGAATTGAGATGCAATTATATTCCAATCAACGAGACGAGACAGTAGACGAGGTAACTGCACGTGATCGACGTGACGCGTGAATAGGATAGAGCCGATATACAATTTTAGGTACTAACAAGTATAAGGAAAGTCAAAAAATAAGCAGCTACTTTTCTGAATAAGAATTTATTTAATGTCAGTATTGTGTGAAATTATTCGTCGACGATATGAAAATATTTAAATAAAGGCAAAAGTGAAACAACTATAGTATAAAGCAAGTTATAACAAAATATTGTTTTCAATATTGGTTTCAAATTCCTTCCCTGAGCAGTGGTCGCTTAACTGCAACCGTAGCTCTGATCGTGTAAGGTCTTTGTCTATTTCTTCTGTCTTGTCTCGTTGGATGAATCGATATAAGGATATTCTCCTTGATTTCTTGCTTATTCGTTAGTGGTATATTTACACGTTCAATTTACCATTCGATACCAATGTTAAAATATATGAATAATCAAATTTGCATTTCCATTATCTATCATTCATAATTTTCGATTTGTTAAAATTTCAAATTCAATATTTCCGAGGGAAAAGATAGGGTACAAGAGAAAAAAGAATGAAAAAATACGAAAGTAAGATATGTATCTCCGGGAAATGATATCTATATATCATTGATTCAAACATTTACACGATTGAAAAAAAAAAAATAAATAAAATGTGTTTAATCGGGTTTAAATAAAACATTAAATATATATTATCTTTGTCTTTTTGTAGAGTAAAAAACTGGGCCTTAAAATTTGGCGTAGATTTGTGGGAATTTGGCAAACAAGTTACGAAAATGAGCGAAATACAAAGGGTAAGGAAATTGTTCGTAAATAGGTAATATAATTTAATCGTTCTATTCGTTTCAATTGCTGTTGCTGAATCGAAAAGACATTAAAGCAAATTTTAGATTATTCATGTTCGTTGATGTTTAATTTCCGGAATACGTTATTAATCTGTTGTATGAAAATTAAATGTAAACGTTAGATCAAATCTTTTTCAAACATATATCTGGGAAACATCTTTCCTTCGTCCTTTGATTTTAGAACTATCACGAAATGCAAGCAGAAGTTCTAAAGAAGGATGGTCTTGTCTTAGTGCGAGAAATGGCCGAAGAAGTAAAAAACACATTGGACTTTAAAATGAACGCTGTCATGGTGAGAGAATGGATTTCATTGCAAAATTAATAAGGATATCGATAAATAAAGTTATAATAATGATAATAATAGTATAATAGGGATTTTATTAAGGATATTGATAAATAAGCTTTTCTGTTGCATTACCAGAAATGAAATACCCATTGTCTACATATTCAATCATACGGTGTTCCACGAAATTCATTTTATTTCACAAAATCAATACGCGAAATGTAAAATTGTTTATAAACGATTGCAGAAATTGGTAGAGAGTGCGGAACAAGCAGCTGTGTCAGCACCTAGGGAAGGAAACGTAGCACCAAAATATTATGCTTCTCAACACTTTGATACTTCTTCAGGAGATGGAAAAACATTTGCAACCGGACAAGAAACCTTCCTCTCGTCTAATCGACATTTTGATCATTTAGCCGTAAACATTACACTATCCGCAGTCTTATTACCTGCGGGTGTAAAAGATATCGGTAAGTATCCATCATAATTTCGTAATCTTACATCTAGGAGAAATTTCAGTTATTCAGCCAAATTAATTTAGCATCTTATCCATTTTCTCCATACAATCGCATTCATTTTTCTTTAGACCCCGAAGTAGCCGCTGGAATTCAATGGAGCGAATACTTGGATTTGTTATTTGTTAATAATTACGAAAGCGATTCTTCACTTTCCTGGCAATATTACGGGGCAACTTCAGGATTCTTAAGACGTTTCCCCGGTATGAATCGCACATCAATATTATCCTTTTCTTTCCTCTTTCTAGCCGCATAATTTCATCTCGCTAGTTCCTTTCAACGATAATTAGATTTTCTTTTTGCAGCCATGTCCTGGCCACCTATTGAAGAACGAATTTTTGGCACAAGCAGCAACGGGAATCGAATTGTTCGAGATGTGTACGATTTTCGAATTTCTAATTGGTTCATTGGAGCTGCAAATAGTCCAAAAGACCTAGCGATATTGCTTGATAATGAATGCTATGTTTCTGAGAGAAATAAACATTTGGCTATAACTACTGTCAAAACTATACTCGACACTTTAGGTCCCAATGACTATGTTAATGTTTATCGTTATGGAGACACTGCAGAAGAAATCGTACAATGTTTCAAAGACAGTTTAGTCCAAGCATCACCCGAAAACGTACAAGAATTGAAAATAGCAACGAATTCTATAAAACACGAGGAAATGCCAACAAATATATCAGCTGCTCTTGGAACTGCCTTTGAAATTCTTCTCAAATACAACAGAACAGGGCAAGGAAGTCAGTGCAATCAAGCAATAATGTTAATCACAACCGATAATGCTGGTTTACCTACAGACGTGATAAAACGTTACAATTCGCCTCATATGCCTGTTCGTATCTTTACGTATCTCATAGGTGGTGACAAAAGCCCAGAATTACGCAACGCAGCATGCGCAAACAAAGGTGCCTGTCAATCATTTTTCCTCCCCAGTTATAATACCATTATCTCAGGTATATTATTTATCAAATCTATGTTTTATATCTTTAATCGTATAGGATTCTATGCTAGAATTACTGAATTAGAAGACATTAGGAGTCAAATTTTTGAATATGTCAAAGTGCTCGCTCGACCTATGGTGCTCTATCAACACGAACATCCTATTCATTGGAGTCCAGTTTATGTTGGTGGAAAGGTATGCGAATTAGAGGTCTTCACTTTCATTCATTTACTTGTATTTTAAGTATTTTATATCAAAATATAATATATTTTAATGCTTGGAATTACTCTTTTGTTTTTCTTTCAGAGTGGTAGATATGGCAAAGAAAACACCGGACAGTTGATGACATCAGTCACTGCGCCTATTTTAGATCGTCGGAATTATACGGTAATATTCTTTTGTCCAAATTTACTGCAATTTCACCACTCTTTTCTTAATTACTTTCGACTCTTACATTGTCACTTTTCATACATCCAATTTTTAAAGCGTTTTAAACCTCGTTACACATAATATACAATAATTCTTCTTTCAATATAATATATTTTATATGTCGTAGGTGAAAACGGCTAATTTATTAGGTATTGTTGGTACCGATGTACCCATAGAAGAGATACAAAAATTGGTTCCACCTTATAAGGTAAGCAAGATCGGTTATGTCGATACATAAACTTATTCGTGTATATTCGTGTTTATTTTGTCAAAAAAGAATCATTATTCTTCAGAAATTATAATTGTAAAATTTCTATATTATCAATTTCCAGTTAGGTGTCAACGGATACTCTTTTATCGTAGACAATAATGGTCGTGTTTTGTATCATCCGGATTTACGACCATTGGTGAGTAATTTACTAGAAAAATATAGACGCAATTGATTTCGAAACGACGTCCGTTGATTCATCCGTTTAATGTTCATTAACCTTGTTATTTATTTTCATCGATGCAGCCAGGGAACGTAGACGTAAGTAAATCGAATGCATAAATTCTAATAAATTTCATTCCATTTACTCAATATAATCCAAGAACGAAAACTTGTATTAGTTGCAACATTTTCCATAGATTTATTTCATTGCAGTACGAGGAAACGCTAAAACCCTCGTATATTAGCGTAGACTTGTCGGAAGTCGAACTCGCCGAGTATGATGGACCACTGCATCCGTTAAACAATTCCCTTCTATTAGATGTAAGTTGCCCCCAATAATGGTACATTCACTTAATATTCATTCAGTCATCGTGTAAATCACGGTCTATTTTTTTCTTCTGTATCGTTATATAGTTGAGGCATGATATGATTGATCAAAAGGAAGGGGAAACTAATTTCGCGATCAAGATTCATTACGATAATATGGTGAGTAAAAGAGTGTTATTGGGAATGTTATCTGCTGCTTCTTACGCTTCTCTTAATGTTCTAATCGTTTTATCACACGCTTGTGCGATTGGTAGTGTTAAAGAAGAATTCAATTTCGAAAATATATCTACACACGGTATATTATATTCGGTAAGAGGCAGCCGATACGTGACACTCGCATACATAGGTATTTACTTTTTAATCCTATCTTTGTACATACAATTGTTTGTCATTTAATATGTCATTTAACATAATCATTTCTATATTTTTCTCGGTACATGTGTGCGTGCATACATATATAGAGACGAGTTACCATTAGACGTCACAATTATTTCTATAAATCTATAGAAGGAACGCCATTTTCATTGGGATTAGCCTTGCCAGAAGGTTACGGTATGTTTGAATTGTTGGCCGAACATGAAATTAAACGTGCGATAATAAATGGTAAGTTGTCATATTCAAAACGATTTGTTCGATACCATTGTCCGATACACACGAAAGAAAAAAAACATCTGGATATGTTTCGCCATTTCAGTTACTGCCTATTTTAAGGGGAACAATTGGAAAGTACATCCTGATTGGGTGTACTGTGAATATAGTTCGACTTCCGAAAAATGGTTCCCATCCCCCGAAGAACGAGTTCTGCATTTTTTGGCACGAACACGAAATCCGGGGTGGAAATGGAAGTCCTTGAGACCAAAGAGTCCGATCTCGCTTCATAAGCAAGCGAGCAAGCCTGACAAAGATGCTTATTATTGTAAGCATTGTCTACTATTCTTTTCTATCCTATACAATTTACAGTATAGCATGCAGTTATAGGTAAACTTATTCCTACAATAAATAGCAGATGATACGATTTTCGTTGGTTTTGTAGGTGATAAAAAATTAGTGCAGTCCCTCGTGTTGGACGCGTTGGTCACCGATGGTTTCGACAAAAGAGGTGCGATGCACAAAGAAGAATATCAAAGGTAAGTAGCTGGCGCGAATGGAACTCGCGCGGATGCATGTCCTCCATGCGCGGACACTTATAGTGGAAATATTGACAACGCACTGCAATGCACAAGCAAGCACGCGGTTTTTTTTTCACGCACCGACTATCGAATAACATATCTTATTGGATATCGTAAAACCGCTGCCTCTACTTTTCCCCTACCGTTGAATCGCATAGTCGTGTTGCGAACGAAATCCAACATTACATGATAATCAAGGAACTATCGTAAACAAAGCAAATAAAAGAGAAAGAAAGGGAAAGTGCCGAACGGGATTAAGGCGATGTCAGCGATGAAAAAGAAGAGTGGAATGAAGAAGCAGCGGAACGAAAGATTAAGGATAGAAGAGAATAGAAGAAGATATAAGTCAAATGGTTCCTAACTCTTTCAAGTGTTTAAAATTGCCTCCCTATGAGCTTAAGTAAGAGCAAAAATATTTATTTATTTATATATCTATATATTATATAAATAAATATTATTATTATTGTATATATACATATATATATATGCATATAAGTATATTCGTTTTGTAGCGTTTTTCGTTTAAACGCGACACGTACTATGCTCAACGGCTAATCTCTTTCATTTAAAATGCTCTTTTATCGCATATTTTTATTACATTTTATATTGTGTGTCTCCACCGCTAGCCCTATTGCCATACTGATGGCTCTACTGCACAGGTAATCCATTATGCACAATTATTTGTATAAGCGCACTCGTCGATATTGCACGGAGATCTTTTCCTAAATGTCGTTTTCATCGTTCACGATACCTGCAGAAACTTTCCTTATCGTCCGATATCCCTTTCGTCGTTATTTTCGTATTTTTCTTGATTCGGTAATCGACGATTAACATATGTTCTTCAACAGCTGTAAAAGTACTACACCAATCTTCTTTCTTCTTCTGAAGAACATGCGAAATCGCGAAGTTACATCGTGCAATACACATTCCATTTTCGAGCAAATAAAACGGAACGTTAAAAATCAGAGAGTCAGAAAATGAATAGGTAGTCGTTTTGATTGTATGTACATCGAGTTTATGCCCGTGTGTACACAAAAATACGTGTATGTACGTATTATCTCTTCACGTTGTTACGCGGGATTCGTTCATATTCATCGTTGAATATGAAAGTAACAATATCTTGTGCTGTTTTATACTTTCTTGCGTCATTTATCCTTTCGTATTTTATTACACCCCATGTAACTGCTTTCACGTTTACAGTCAAGGAAAAAGTACATTTGATGTAACACGGAGTTTCATCGCAACTAGAAGTGGTCTATTCCGTTGGCACGAACATCAACAAAGCGAAGAAACCAACGATCAACCGTAAATATCAAACACTCGTTATTTCATTTTTATATTTTGATTGAATTCTGTCATTTCTTGTTCCATTCTTCCATTTTCATTTCCATTAATATTCAATTTTTACAACGTCGAAGAATTTTTAGAAAGAAAAATCTTATTGTTTGTTTAGACTATTTGCCGAGAAATATGCGAGAGCTATGGATTCTTCGTGGTACAAACGAGCTGTGGATCAACATTTTATAGAACCGGAAAGTTTTGTTTTTAGTGTGCCTTTCGATGCCGGTAAGCAGTTGATCGTACCAATGGATAAAATATTTCTTCAGGCATAGAAAAAATATTTCATCCTTCTTCTATTTTTACTCTCTTTCTTTCTTCTGTTCCGTTAACTTTGATTACATTTGGTTATATACATGATAAATTTGATATTGCAACCCAGCCGACAATCCTAATCCACTGGTCACCGCAACTCACGCCGTTTTCATTGGGACGGGACATAAAGCACCAGCAGCAGTTGTAGGTTTACAGTTTCAACATTCTTCCTTGGCCTCTCGCTTCGTCAACATTACCTCGACGGTAAAATTGTATCAAACATCGATTACTCGTTGTTTCTGCTCTCGATTGATTCTCAAAATCACGAACCATTGATAAAAAGCAAAGATGTGTCGTGGTCCAAATGCTCAGCATTTAATAATAATTTTCTCTCGTCTTTTAGTGCAGTGACACGAACTGTAAGAAAAATTGCGCTTCCGATGCACTAGACTGCTATGTCTTAGACAATAACGGATTCATTATAATTAGCGAACGTCATGAGCACACGGGAAAATTCTTTGGCGAAATCGACGGTACTATTATGGATTCCCTGGTTCAGGATAGAATTTATAGGTATAAATGTTAAAATGTAGTAATAAAAGGAAACGTGTAAAAGATAAGCAATGGAAGAGTCTCTGCTGATATACATCTTGTTGCTTAATTTCAGAAAAGTAACAGTGACCGATTATCAGGGCATATGTAGTCCACAAGAGTCGCATCAATCGGCTGCACCGAAAACCTTTTCAGAATCTATCACAACAACGATCGCGATATTGGGAAATTTTCTTTGGAGTATGGCGTTTGGTTTTAACTTTCAAAATTTATGGCAAGTTGCTTTCGCATTCGCTGGCGAATCTGCGAAGCCACTGGATGGTAAGTTGTACAATATTTGTGTGTTTGATCTAACAAAAGGAACAATTTTCCAGAGCATGCGGATTCCGGTATATTAACGATACGAATGCGAAAGTATAACGTATACAAAAATATCTATCGTGTATATGATTCTAGAAGACACGATCCGAGAAGTTCACGAATTTGGATCATTAGCGATAGGCGGGGACTCGACTGATGAACCAACATCGGAAGGAAATGAAGCATTTCCGAGGCTTCCAACAATTGTTGCTGCAACCCCTGCCTCTCCTGGGACTACGCGAGCTACATCTGCTCATTATCCTCAGAGAAAGCTAAGAACCTGCGAGAAAAAGACGGATCTTTATATTTTACAACCCGAAAGGTTGAATACTAGCGGACAAAGCAATCCGTTGAAAGGAAAATTAACTAACTGTCATGATACCGGTTGTGAGAGGTACGTACTTATCCTTCAAGATGTGTATATGTATATGTAACGCTGGTTCTTCGATAAGAAGTTAAAAATTCGTTTTCCTCTTTCGTTTTCTTTTTTTCGAAAGAAAGTTTTCATAATGTTTAAATGTTTAAACCTTTATTTATTAACAATTATGTATTTATCGCTTTGAAACTTGTCGAAGACTATAATTTGAAGTTCTATAGATTAACTTAACGTCGTTCTTCCACTATTCGATTTTATATTTTTGCAGGCCATTCAGCGTACAAAAAGTTCGTCATACAAATTTGATTTTGCTGGTAGTAGACACATTATGCCCATGTGGAAGTAAGCAATTGAGCATCGAGCCTATAGAGGCCCTAATAGAGCCTGGTGCTTGTACTGCAAGAAGAGAGCGTTTGTATCGTCGTAGGCCTCCAAAATGTATAAACTATCATCCGGAAGAGATGGAGATAAAATTTTGCGGTAGCGCGAGTCGTCCTTGTCATTTCTTCTTCACGTTGGCTATCGCGATTGTCTCGAGTACTATCGCGACAAGGCTTGCGTGACTTTATTCGAATTGATTGTACACATATGCGCGCCACATACACATTTACACATATTTACACACAGGCAGACATACACATACTCACGAATTAACGTTTTTGAAATGAATTTAGCGTTGCCGTTTCTATGAAACAGTTATGAAAATGGTATACTAGTTGATCGGTTTAATACCTTTATGTATAATTGACAAATACGTGCATACGAGAGAACGAACGAGTGCATACGTACGCGCGTGCGTGCGTAAGCACATGCGTGCGTGCGTGCGTACGTGCGTACGTGCGAGAACAGGATAAATTTATGTGCGTAAACTACACAGACACATAAAATACGTGTAAGTATGAACATTAATTTATACGCGTTCACGTACCTACATATGCACTCTATGTGTACGCAACAATCACAAGTATGCGCATGATCGCGCCTTCAATAGGCACGCGTGTGCATGCATACAGAGAGACATGTACATATCCAAATACATAATATTAATGTTGATCTATGATTACATATCCCATTATAAATTTTGTTGCGAAAAATTGTGAATATTTCCTAATCGTATTACGTCGAATCTAAGTCGTAACATGTAAAGCAAAACGATTAAATCACATGTAATCGCGATACATATTCGAATAGAGTGGGAACGACAATACGCATAAATGTTTATTAAGATCTCTTGATAACCCGGCTATAATCGTGGCAAGAAGCGCAATCGTTTTTTCCTTTTTCCATTTTCTATCATTTGAACAAATTAATCGTGCTAAATGAAATATTAGATTTATTTATATTTCGATTTAACTGTAAATGTAGTATTACCGTCGTTTCCATACTTTCTGAAATCGGTATAGGTATCTACTGCTAATCATTTATAAATCATATGCATGTACGAACAATCCACGAATTTGCGACAATTTAACAGTCCATAATGCTCCGAGCGCGCGTATTATTAGTTGGTAACCGAAAGTTGCGCCAAATTGTTCTTATTTCGTGAAAACATGCTCGATGTACGAAAAAAGAACGATTCGAAGTATTGGATTCACTGTGATTCACGTTATACAATCGCAGCATTCGATACCCGTGTAAGTCGGAGGAAGCAAATCAGACTTACATTACGGTTCAAGTCATCCGAATTCTCAATGTAATTGTAAAAAAATATCGATTTCACGTTTCTTAAATTGTACTATACGTAAGTACGTCTTTCCTGGACAAACGATATTGCAACAAAGGTATCCTGTGTTACAGGACCTGATGTTGGATTTTGATATCACGCTTAGAATTATTTCATTAGGTGTTGATATCTCTCTCTTTCTTCTATTCTTCTTTTTCGAATTTTACGCGATTACTAAAAATACTGTGAAAAAATGATCACGCATGGTTCTACGATATAACATTCAAATTACCGTTTATAACTCCGCAAAGGTGTAATAAACTACATTCACCATAAGTTTAGGAACTGGCGAACACGGATGGAATATTCGGCGCGAAGCTTGGAGCAAGTACCGGCTAGAAAATCAACCAATGTAGCATTTTCTTTTTATTAAAATTTAAGAGAACCTAAACCGTAACGTGTTTCCGAGAAACTATCAATTTCAAATGTATGAAAATATTAAAGATACGTGTATGTATCGATTATATAACGGCGATATACGTGCATAGAAATATGTGTATATGTACGTAAATATATCATCAGACTGGATAATGTGTTATATCTGAAAACAGAGATCAAGATAGGATAAAGAAAAGAAGAGAAGAGAAAACAAAATTTGTGGATGTATAATGTTGCGTACATAAATGCATATACATACGTCGTTTATACCTTTCCTGTACGTATACGTGTATCGTAAAATGACGCAGTGCGTCGTGAAAACTTCAAATACTTCGAATAGTCTAACGAAACACAAAATACGGAATATAAAATACGGATGCAATTCGTATTTTCAATCAAATTGAATTAAAAACATCATAATATTCTATTATTACATATCTCGCAGTTTGTTTATCTACGATAATTTAGTACATTGTTTACGAATATGCGATTAGAGATGTACCGCTCTT
>NW_016911531.1:1764-6412 GCF_001483705.2 Eufriesea mexicana | reverse complement strand
CATTTACAGTGACAACGGCGTGAACAACACAGAGAAGTTACCTTAAGAAGCACAGGTTAACAACAGTGTCGTGAAGAAAAAAATAAAAAAAAATAATAAAATTTACGAACGTTTTAGGTAAGAGATCGTCTTTTGAACAGCACTTTTAGGTGCTGCTATGTCTTCCATTATTTGTATATTGATAATAAAGTCGATTATGAAGAAATATAAGCATGCAGCGGTATGAGCACACGTGCGTGCATACGTAACACGTATAGGCATACATGTGCACAATATGTTTTTAGGTACATGCACGCCTATACGCCAAATAGGGTATTGAACACTTAAAATTATGTAACTGAAATACGGCATAATATTATATAATAAAAGTTAAATGCAAGATATTTTCTCGTTTTAATCCCGCGCTGTTAACATTTTATGTATAGCGTTCAATTGTATAAATCCATTTTTTTCACAAACTCAGGAAAAGTTTTCCCATACGAGGAGGGGCAAGTAAAGTAGTACTCACGATTCCAGCTTAGACTCCAACGTACTAGAAGATAGCATTTCCGAGGCTAGACTGAACTGCAAGTACTGTATAGCTCTTACAAGGAGAGTGCAAGTCCTTCGGTTCACCGATTTAGTTGAAACTTTGCAGATTTGTAGATATCGTCATGCAGTTCAAGAAACTATATCATTACAACCGTAATTACTTAATAGTTTTTGAGATATTTACGATTAAATTTTTATTACTTCATAATTATAGTTTATTTTAAACAGTTTCCAAATGGAGTTGTGGTCTAACGGCGACATTCGAAAAATCCTCTAGTGGAAGTTCGCGGTTCGATTCCTGTCTATAGTTAGGAGTCTTTTCCAATCTATTTTTTATTTTGTATTCATTTTGCGCCACTGAAAACATTGTAAATGAAAAATTGTAAATAAAATTTCTTAATAAAAAAATTTATTTTTTACGCTTTCTTACGTTAGTATACATTTATTACAAAACAGTAAGAATGTTATGCAAGAAAAACACTTTTCTATAGCAATCTTATTTACTACAGAAAGAAAATGAAAATATAACTAATCATTAGATACAGGAAATACAAAACCTATCGCTCATGTACGTATTAAACATTAAATTAAACATTATATAACAATGTTGCTATAATTCCAACTTTACTGTGCCATCATCACTCTGAAATATAAATGAAATATAATTAATATTTATGACTTAGCCACATTCAGACGCTATATTCAATTTACCTTTACCTTTCAAAACTATTACCAAGTGTTCATTCTCCACCTCCTCAATGATCCTCATATTTGCATTTCGATGCCACACATCCTTCTCTCTTAATATATATGCTGCCTCTTATATGTTTCTTAGTTTGACACAATATGAATTTGATCTTCTCATTGCTTTCATTCGAACCTCTCTCTTCCCTTTATATACCTCAGCTCCATCATTCTGAAACGTAACACATTAGGAATGATCATTGACTTTGACCAGTGATATTAACATTTATTTAGATCAGAAATCAACATACCTTTCAATCTCACAATATTCTCGATATCGAGTTGCTATAGGAGGTCAACACCCAAATTAATTACATTCCCTTTTGTTTGCCTAAGCCATCTCCATTGTATGAATCTTTATTTGAACATCAAAGATTTCTATCTTGTATGTCATAAGGTTAGCCGATCCAGAATCCAATAGACATATCATAACTTACATATTTGTATTACTGATTCAATTTTTTCTAGCTCTAAAATATAATTCTTTGCATCCAATGGCCTTACGCTGGTGATATTCCACGAGTCCAATATTTTTCTACCGTTGTACGGAACTGTTTCATTCAACAAAATATTGTCTTAAACATACTCTACGCTGTTATACCAAACAAACGTAATCAAAATGCCTAATTTTCGAAATAGAAGCCAAAAAAGTCTTCTACGCAGCATGATTTCACAGCCACTGAAACATTCGGCACTATATCTCGAAAGCACACACGAAAACGAAAAAAAATATCCATTCCCGTTAAGAAAAAAATCACTCTACGCGAATCAGTGGAAAAATCCGATTTAAAAAGTCTAATTCAAAAACTAGAAGCCAAAAAAGTAAATTGCGCAGCACGATCTGAAAGCCACTGACACTTCCAGCACTATTTCTCGAAAACGCACGCACGAAACCGAAAAAAAATATACAATCCAGTTAAAGAAAATTCCCCTCTACGCCGGCATGTGGAACAAACCTAATCAAAAAACCTAATTTCGAAGATAGAAAAGAAAAACATCTACTACGCAGTACGATTTCACAGCCACTGACACTTCCGGCACTATTTCTCGAAAACGCACGCTCGAAACTGAAAAAAAATATCCAATCCCGGTAACGTAAAAATCACACTATGCGAATCAGTGGAAAAATCCGATTCGAAAAGCCTAATTCAAAAACTAGAAGCCAAAAAAGTAAATTGCGTTGTACGATCTGACAGCCACTGACACATTCGGCACTATTTTAGAAAAACGCACGCTGGAAACCGAAAAAGAATATCCAATCCCGTTAAGGAATAAATCATTCTACGCGAATCGGTGGAAAAATCCTATTCAAAAAGCCTAATTCAAAAGATAGAAGCCAAAAAAGTAAATTGCGCAGCACGATCTGAGAGCCACTGACACTTCCGGCACTATTTCTCGAAAACGCCGGCTTGAAACCGAAAAAAAATATCCAATCCCGTTAAGGAAAAAATGACTCTACGCGAATATGTGAAAAAATCCGGTTCAAAAAGCCTAATTCAAAAGATAGAAGCCAAACAAGTAAATTGCGTCGTGCGATCTGACAGCCACTGACACATTCGGCACTATTTTAGAAAAACGCAAGCTTGAAACCGAAAAAAAATATCCAATCCCGTTATGGAATAAATCACTCTACGCGAATCGGTGGAAAAATCCTATTCAAAAAGCCTAATTCAAAAAATTGAAGGCAAAAAAGTAAATTGCGCAGCACGATCTGAGAGCCACTGACACTTCCGGCACTATTTCTCGAAAACGCACGCTTGAAACGGAAAAAAATATCCACTCCCGTTAAGGAAAAAATCACTCTACGCGAATATGTGAAGAAATCCGGTTGAAAGAGCCTAATTCAAAAGATAGAAGCCAAACAAGTAAATTGCGTCGTGCGATCTGACAGCCACTGACACATTCGGCACTATTTTAGAAAAACGCAAGCTTGAAACCGAAAAAAAATATCCAATCCCGTTATGGAATAAATCACTCTACGCGAATCAGTGGAAAAATCCGATTGAAAAAGCCTAATTCAAAAGATAGAAGCCAAAAAAGCAAATTGCGTCGTGCGATCTGACAGCCACTGACACTTCTGGCACTATTTCTCGAAAACGCACGCTTGAAACCGAAAAAAAATATCCAATCCCGTTAAGGAAAAAATCACTCTACGCGAATATGTGAAGAAATCCGGTTCAAAGAGCCTAATTCAAAAGATAGAAGCCAAAAAAGTAAATTGCGTCGTACGATCTGACAGCCACTGACACATTCGGCACTATTTTAGAAAAACGCACGCTCGAAACCGAAAAAGAATTTCCAATCCCGTAAAAGAATAAATCATTCTACGCCAATCGGTGGAAAAATCCTATTCAAAAAGCCTAATTCAAAAAATAGAAGCCAAAAAAGTAAATTGCGCAGCACGATCTGTGAGCCACTGACACTTCCGGCACTATTTCTCGAAAACGCACACTTGAAACCGAAAAAAAATATCCAATCCCGTTAACGGAAAAATCACTCTATGCGAATCAGTGGAAAAATCTGATTCGAAAAGCCTAATTCAAAAACCAGAAGCCAAAAAACTAAATTGCGCGGCACGATCTGAAAGCTACTGTCACTTCCAGCATTATTTCTCGAAAACGCACGCTTGAAACCGGAAAAAAATATCCAATTCCCTTGAGGAAGAATTCCCTCTACCCTGTTAGACCGAAAAAATCTAACCGAGAATCTTAATTTCAGAAGCGTAGGCGAAAAAATTATACTGTGTAGAACGATTTCACAGGCAGTTGCTTTTCCGTTACTTTGTTTCATATATACACCTTCAATCGTAATGTAATTGCCCTACTGGTTGGAGAACAGCCTATTCTATGCAGTAGGAAGGAAATATTCTAATCCACAATTGAAATTTAAAATGTAAAAGAGATAATACATAACTATATTGCAATGGAACGTCAAGATCGAAGAAAAATTGAAAAAACTGTTTAAAAGCTGCCTATTCAGAGTAATGTTGATCTAATATTCCAACGAACTGTTGAAATCTAGAATCTTCTACAGGCAATAATAACGGACAATGCGGTAGTATTATAGGATCGCGCACTCACACCACTTCATTTCGCACATGTATCATTCCACAGTTTACACTATGTAACGTCACTTTTTTTCACATGTAGTATATTACCACCGTAGAAATGTTCACAGTTAGTAATCTTGAACTCCGTAAAGTAATTAAAACGTCAATCAACGATATCACTACTTCACGAAACGTTCTGAGATTTAATGTTTCATTTTCACGCGTGAGAATATTCCACCATGTTACCGTTATGCCTTCTTGCCGCCAACTGGAAGTTGGCTGCAGCCGGATATGCTAGGTATTTTGTAGCGGGAAAATGTTGCA
>NW_016911531.1:0-285 GCF_001483705.2 Eufriesea mexicana | reverse complement strand
GATGCAATTATAAAAGTTGATGAATTAATTATAGACGAACATTAAGTCACAGATGAAAGCGAGTGATTTTGTTCTTGGTAGAAAGAAAATGAAACTACGATGGTTATATACTTAGGCACCTTTTATTCATTTTGAAAGTTTCACATATACAAGTTAATTGTAAACGACATAATTCTGCTATTCTATTTTTGTATCTCTCAATTTATTTTTTATCCTTTCCTACATTACCCGGAAAATATAAATATAAGACAGTCAATGAAAAATCCTACTTTCTATAACATAGTT
>NW_016911530.1:0-637 GCF_001483705.2 Eufriesea mexicana | reverse complement strand
AAAATATTGGACTGCGGTAGGGCGCGTAGATCCACCGAATGGATGCGAATGGCACGAAAGTCCGAATTCCTCTCCTAACGTAAAAAAACCTTTCATATGCAAACGTAGCCTAACTACGCCTAAGGCGCCGAGACCAGTATTGCTGGTGAGACCTGAGCCAAGCGGAGAATATTAGATCGCAGTAGAGCGCACAAGTCGGAGGATAGCAGTGTATAGCACAGATGTCTAAACTACCCTGTCCTAACGTCACCAAACGGTACATAATAAGGAACGGCATAACTTAACCTAACGAGCCGAGACCACTGCTGCTGACATCTACAGAGGCAAGCAGAATATACCTGGGCGCAGTAGAGTGCTGTTGTCCGTCGCATTTCGGTGAATAGCACAAAGGACATGGACATCCTCACCTGACCTGACTTAACGTAGACTAACCGAACGTAGCATGACATAACATGACGTGACGCGACCACTCGTCCTGGCCTCCCGAGAGCTACGCAGGGTGCCGTAGAGCACAGTAGATCACAGAAACACAAGGAATAGCAGTATGAAGCACAGGAGTCAAAGTAGCCTATAATAACATAGACAAATGTAGGATTCCCAAACGTAACCTATCTCAACCTAGCATGACGGGACAGCC
>NW_016911529.1:36032-70192 GCF_001483705.2 Eufriesea mexicana | reverse complement strand
CAGGTTAGGATAGGGTATATTAGGCTTTTGAGGCATACACTGCTATAAGGTGGATTTTTGCACTCTACTCAGCTCTAATATGTACTGTTTGGCTCTGTGGTTGCCAGTAATGGTGGTCTCGGTGCTTTATGCAGAGATAGGTTACGTTTCGTTAGGTTGGTTTAGGATGGCTTGGTCAGGGTTTCTAAATGCTTGAGCTGTTCAGAGCTATACGGTAGATTTCTGTGCTCTAATGTGCTCTAACATGCTCTGCTTGTCTCCAGGAAGGCCATCAATAGCGGTCGTGGCTCGTTATGTTGAGTTATGCTACGCTTGGTTCGGTTTGGTTATACCAGGTGAGGTTAGG
The DNA here is from genome assembly GCF_001483705.2 of Eufriesea mexicana. Classification (NCBI taxonomy): domain Eukaryota; kingdom Metazoa; phylum Arthropoda; class Insecta; order Hymenoptera; family Apidae; genus Eufriesea; species Eufriesea mexicana. The sequence continues at coordinate 69,846 of NW_016911529.1, read as the reverse complement.
ATATCTTCGACCTTTGTGCTTTACACGGCTATTCGGCGGATCTCTGCGATTTAAATTGCTCTACTATGCTCTGCTAGTCTCTGGAGTGGCCAGCAGTAGTGCTCTCGTCATGTTAGGTTGAGTTAGGTACCCTTTAGTTAGGTACGCTTGGTTATGTTACATTTGGTTAGGTCAGGATACGATAGCTTAGAATTTTGTGCTATATACCACTATTCGGTGGGTTTCTGCCCCCTCATGTGCTATAATACGCTCTGCTTGCCTCTGGGATGGCCATTAATAGTGGTCTCGGCACGTTAGTTTGAGTTAGGTTACGATCCGGTGGGTTAGGTTAGGAATGCTCGGTTACGGTTTCTACGACTTTTGAGCTATAAACTCTTATTCGTTGGGTTTCTGCACCCTACATAGCTCTACTGTACTCTGCTCGAATACGGGGAGGCGAGAAATAGTGAACGTGGCACGTCAGGTTGAGTTAGCTAACATACTGTTATGTTAGGTTAGGATAGCTTTGGCTAGCTTTGCCTTGGCATTCGTAATATACACTGTTATTCAGTGGATTTCTGTTATACATTCTGCTCTACTACATTATGATTGGGCCTGAAGATGTCAGGAGTAGTGGTCGCGGCACGTTATGTTCAGCTATGCTTCGTTTTTTTAGGATAGGCTTTGTCAGGTCAGGTTAGGTTTTCTTCAACTTTAGTGCTGTTCGCTGCTATTCGGTGGATTTCTGCGGTCTACTGTGCTCTAGTATATTCTGCATGTCTCTGCGGAAGCCAGCAGTAGCTGTCTCGTCGTATTAGGCTTGTATAGGCTCCGTTTGGATTTGTTTCGTTTGGCTAGGTTAGGATATGCTGCATTAGCTTTTGTGCTGTACTCTGCTATTCGGTGTATTTTTGCGCTCTACTTTGCTCTTATATGTTCTGCTTGTCTCTACGAAGGCCATCAATAGCGGCCACGGTACTTTATGTTGTGTTAGACTATGTTTGGTTAGGGTAGGTGGGGTCTGGTTAGGTTAGGGTATCTTTCGCTTTCGTGGTATACACTGCTTTTCGGAGGATATCTGCGTTCAATTGTGCTCTACAATGTTCTGCTTGGCCCAGGGGAGGCCAGCAATATTTGTCGCGGAACGTTAGGCTCAGTTATGCTATGCTTGGTTACGTTCTGTTGGTTTGTGTTAGGTTTGGGTAGCTTTGGCTTTTTCGATATGCACTGAAACTCCGTCGTATTCTGTGATCTGTGCTGTAGAATGTTCTGCTTGGCTCGTTGGAGGTCAGCAATAGTGGTGAAGGGCGGCTAGATGGAGTTGTGTTACGTTTGGTTATACTACGATTGGTTGGTTTAGGAGAGGCCAGCTTTGACTTTTGTGCTGTACACTGATATTCAGGGGGTTTATTCGCTCTAGTGTGACCCAATATGCTCTGCTTTGCTCTGGTGAGAGCAGGAGCTGTGACCGCGGAGCGTTATGTAGAGTTAGATAACGTTTGATCGGGTTACGTTACTTTCGGTTAGGTTAGGATATCTTTGACCCTTGTGCTCAACGCAGCTATCCTATGGACTTATGGGGACCAATTTTCTCTGTCATATTCTGCCTGTCCCTGGGTTCGCCAGCAATAGCGGTCGTGGCACGTCAGGTTGAGCTATGTTACGTTTGGTTGCATTGATGTTTATCAGGTTATGTTATGTTAGGCTACTGAAGGTAAGGATAGGTTAGGGTATCTTTGACTTTGTCTTTTATGTAGTAGTGCGGTGGCTCCCTGCGCCCTACCGCGCTCCAATATGCTCTGTTTGGCTTTGTGGATGTGATCAATAGTGGTCTCGGCAGGTTAGATTGAGTTAGGTTACGTTTCGTTTGGTAATGTTTGCTTGGGTTGGGATTGGATAGCTTCGACTTTCTTGGCAAGGACAGTTTTTGGGTGGATTACTGCCATCTATCCTGCTCTACTCTACTCTGCTCGACCCCGGGGAGGCCAGCAATTGTGGTCGCTGCACGTTAGCTTGTGTTACGTTACGTTGGGTGAGGTTAGGTTACGTAGGTTAGGGTATCTTTCACTTCTGTGCTTTACAATGCAACGCGTCGGATATCTGTGCTCTATTGTTCTCGCTGGATACGTGGAAGTCAGCAACAGTGGTCTGGGTGCTTTAGATTTGTTTAGGTTACGTTTGGTTACGTTGCGCTTGGCGATGTTGGGTCAGGTTTGCTACGACTTATGCGCTATACACTGCTTTTCGGTGGATATCTGCGCCCTACATTGTACTGTTTTGCTGCGCTTGTCTCTGGGGAGGCCGGAATTGTGGTCTCGGCACGTTAGGTCGAGTTATGTTACGTTCGGTTAGGTTAGGATAATTTGGGTCTGGTTACAATAGCTACGAATTTTCTGGTATACACTTCCATTATATGATCCCCTCCGCCTTACCCTCCGCTGATAAGTTCTGGGTGGCTATGTGGGGGCCAGCAGTACTGCTCTAGGCACGTCAGGTGATGTTTGGTTGCGTTTGGTAGTGTTACGTTTGGTTAGGTTGGGACGGAGTAACTTTTAATTTTGTGCCATGCACTGCTATTCCGTGGGTTTCTGCGCTCTACATTGCACTACTATACCATGCTCCACTCTGAAGTGGCCAGCAACAGCGGTCGTGCCACGATAGCTTGAGTTGGTTTACGTTTGGTTTGGCCAGCTTCGGCTATGTATGGTCATGATGGCTTCCACTTTTGCGCTATGCACTGCTATTCGCCTTGATTCCTGCTCTCGACTGTTCACCAATACGCTCTGCTTAGCTGCGTGGATGCCAGATATTGGGTCTCGAAACGTTAGGTTGTGGTATGTTACGTTTGGTTAGGTAAAGTGTGTTTAGGTTAGGTTCGGGTAGCTACGAGCTTTCAGCTATACTCTGCGATTCTTTGGGTTTCTGCTATCTATTCTCCTTTAATGATTTCTGCTTGGCTCCGTGGAGGCCAGCGATAGTGGTCGCGTCACGTCAGGTTCAGTTAGGTTACGTTTGAGTACGTCACGATTGGTGTGGTTAGGAGGGGCTAGCATTGACTTTTGCGCTATACACTGCTATTCAACGGATTTCTGCTATCTACTGTTATCAAATATGTTCAGCTTGTCTCTCGGAGAGCCAGCATTAGCGGCATCGGCAAGTTACGTTGCGTTAGCCTACATTTGGTTAGATTAGGTTAGGTCAGGTTAGGTTATGATCTCATTTATTCATTTGCTTTACACTGCAATGCGGCGGATTTCTGAATTCTGCTGTGATGTAACATATTCCGATTGTCTCTGTAGAAGTCAGCAATAGTGGCCTAGGCGCCCTAGGTCGCGTTACGTTACGTTCGGTTATGTTTCGTATGGCTAGGTTAGGCTTGGGTAGCTTAGACTTTTGTGCTATACACTGCTGTTCGGTGGATTTCTGACCTCCGCTGTGATCAGATATGTTCAGCCTGGTTCTCGGAAAGGCAGCAATTGCTCTCGAGGCACCTTATGCTGAGTTAGGCTACTTTTGGGTGGGTTAGATTAGATCAGGTTAGGTTAGGTTATCTCTACCTTTGTGCTTTGCACTGCAACGCCGCGGATTTCTGTGATCTACTGTGCTCTAGTATATTCCGCTTGGCTCTGGAGTGGTCAGCGATAGTGGTGTAGGGCAGCTAAGCGGAGATAGGTTACGTCCGGCTATAACGCTATAGCGCATTCGGTTCAGTTACGATACGTTTAATTATATTACGTTTTGATTGGTTAAGACAGCATAGCCGTGTCTTTTGAGCTGTACAGTGTTAATCGGTGGATTCCTGCGCTCCACTGTGCTCTACTGTACTCTGTTCCACCCTGGGGTGGCAAGCAACAGTGGTCGTGGCACGAAAGTTTGAGATATGTTGCGCTTGGTCAGGTTAGGTTGGGTTAGTGTACGTCAGGATGGCTTCGACTTTCGTGGTATACGCTGCCATTCGTTGGACTTCTGCGATCTAATCTGCTCGCTATGTTCCGCTAGGAACTGGGGAGGCCAGAAACAGTGATCTAGGCACGTTACGTTGTATTATGTTGTTCTTGGTTATGTTACGTTTGGTTAGGTTAGTACAGGATAACTTCGACTTTTGCGCTATGCACCACTATTCGGTGGATTTCTGCACACTACATTGCCCTCCTATAATCTGCTCGACCCTGGGGTGGCCAGCAATAGCGGTCGCGACACGATAAGTTGAGTTATATCACGTTTGGATAGGCTAGGTTGGGTTAGGTTTGGTTATGGTGGCATTGACTTTTGTGCTATACGCTTCTATTTTGTGGGTTTCTGCGCGCTACTGTGCTCTAGTATGTTCTGCTTGTCACTGGCGGGCCAGAGGTAGTGGTATCTGCTCGTCAGGTTTAGTTTGTCCACGTTTGGTTGGGTTTAGTTAGGCTGGGTTATGTTGTGGCATATTTGACTCTTGCGCTATACGCAGCTATTTGGTTCCTCTCTGAGATCTAGTGTGCTCTATTACATTTTGCCTAGCTTTGGGGATTCCAGCAATAGTGTTCTCGGCACGATTGGTGTAGTTATGGTACGATTGATTATATTATGTTTGGTTTCGTTAAGAAAGGATAGCTTAGACGTTCGTGCTATACACTGCCGTTCGGTGGATTTCTGCGATCTACATTGCTCTATTATACTCCGCTCGATCCTGGGTGGCCAGCAATGGTGGTTGCGTCTCGTTAGGTTGAGTTATGTTACGTTTCGCTACGCTGTGGTTTGTCAGGTTTTGAGGGACTGGATATGGCTTTTGCGCCATGCCCCGCTATTGGGCCGATTTCTCCTCTCTACAGTGCTCTAATATGTCCAGCTCGGTTGCGTGAATCCCAGCAATAGTGGTCTCAGCGCGTTACGCTAAGGTAGGCTACGTTTGGGGAGGTTAGGCTAGGTCATGTTGGGTCAGGATATCTTTGTATTTTGTGCTTTACGATGCAATGCGGCGGTTTCATGCGATCTACTGTACTTTAGTATATTCTGCTTGACTCTTGGAAGGCCAGGAACATCTGTCGCGGCTCCATAGGTTGGGCTAGGTTACGTTTTTGAATGTTACGTTCGGTTAGGTTCGTAGGGGAGAGCTTAAAGTTTTGTGCTATACACTGCCACTCGGTTACTATCTGCTCTATCCTGTTCATTACTATACTCTGCTCGACTCTGGGGAGGCCAGCAATAGCGCTCGCTGCACGTTAGGTTGAGTTAGAATACTTTCGGTTATGTTACGATTGTCTAAGTTAGGAGAGGGTAGCTTTGACTTTTGTGCTATACACTGCAGTTCGGTCGATTGCATCGCTCCACTGTGATCTAATAAGCTCTGCTTTGCTATGGGGAGATCAGAAACAGTGGCCGCGTCTCGTTAGGTAGAGTTAGGTTACGTTTGGTTTGGTTACTTTCGTTTGTGTTAGGTTTAGATGACTACGACTTTTCCGCTACACATTGCGGTTCTCTGGATACTTGAGCCATACCCTACTCTAATATGCTCTGATTGACTCCATGGATGCCACCAATACTGGTTGCGGCACGCTAGAATGAGTGAGATTTCCGACGGTTTGGTAATGTTTGGCTAGGTTATGATTGCTTTGACTGCTTGCCCAACTCTGATAACCTATGGACATCTCTCCTCTAGTACTCTCTGTCATACTCCGCTCCTGTCTGTGGACGCCAGCAATAGTGATCGCGGCACGTTAGGTTGAGTCATGTTACGTTTGGTTAGGTTAGGTTAGGTTATGTTAGGTTAGGTTGGGTTTGGTCTGGGCACCTTTGACTGTTGCAACGTGCACTTCAATGCGGTCGATCTCTACACTCTATTGCGCTCTAGGATACACTGTTCGGCTCTGCTGGGGCCAGAAATAGTGGCGTCGGCACGTTAGGTTTTGTTAGGTTACGTTTGGTTACGTTACCTTTGGTTAAGTTAGGAAAGGATGGATCTGACTTTTGTACTATACACTGCTACGCGGTAGATTTCTGCGCTCTACTGTGCTATCATATATTCTGCTTGGCTCTGGGATGCCAGCAATGGTAGTCTCGGCTCGATTGGTTGCGTTAGTTCACTCGTGGTTATGTCAGGTTATTCTGAGTTAGGTTAGGAGAGCTTGGTCTTTTCTTCTATACATTGGCTTTCGTTCGACCTCTGCGCCCTACTTTGCTTTAATATATTCTGCTTGGCGATGGGGAGGAGAGCAAGAGCGGGCTCGGCTCGTTAGGTTTACTTAGTCTGCGTTTGGTTGGATAATGTATTGTCGGGTAAGGTTAGAGTACCTCTGACATTTGTTCTATTCGCCGCTGTTTGGTGTCCTCCTGCGCTCTACTGTACTCTAGCGTGTTCTGCTTGGCTCTGGGGATACAACTAAGAGTGGCTCGGCACCTTAGGTTAAATTATGTATCGTTTGGGTTTATTATGTTTGGACATGTTGGGATAGGTTGGCGATGACTTTTACGATATACACTGCTATTCGCTGCATTGCTACTCTCTACATTGCTCTACAATACTCTGCTCGACTATTCAGAGGCAAGAGATAGTGGTCGCTGCTCGTTATGTTATGCTAAGTTGCGTTTCGGTACGTTACAATTACATTGGCTCGGAGATGACAGCTTTGACATTTGTGTTATTTACTGCCGTGCATTAATATGCTCTGCTTGGCTCTGGGCAGCGCAGTAATGGTGGCCTCGGCACGTTAGGATTAGTTAGCCAACGTTTGGTTTGGTTAGGTTGCGTCAGGTTAGGTTAGGGCATATTTGACTATAGTGGTATACGCTACTATATGGCGCCTCTCTGCGCCCTACTCTCCTCTGGAATATTCTGCTTGGCCGTTGCGATTCCAGTAATAAGGGTCTCGGCGCGGCCTGTTTATTTATGATACGTTTGAATATATTATGTTTGGTCAGGTTGGTGCAGGATAGCTTTGACTTTCTTGGCATAGGCTGCAATTCGGTGAGATTCTGCGCTCTGCCATGTACTACTATACTCTGCTCGATGCTGGGGTAGCCAGCAGTAGTGGTCGCTGCACTTTAGGTTGCTTTAGGTTACGTTTGATTATGTTTCGGTTGACTAGGTTAGGAGAGGATAACTTTGTCTTTTGCGCTACGCACTGCTACTCGGTGTTTTCCTGCGCTCTCCATTGCCCCACTAAACTCTGCTCGACCGTGGGGTGGCCAGCAATAGTGGTCGCGGCAGGGCAGGTTGATTTGGGCTACGTTTGGTTGGTTAACATTTGCTTGGATTTGGTTTGCATAGCCTTGACTCACGTGGTATACACTGCTATTCGGTGGATTTCAGAGCTCTACAGTGCCCTGGTATATTCTGCTTGGCGCTGGGCAGGCCAGTGGGAGTGGTCTCGGCTCGTTGGGTTTAGTTATGCTGCGTTTGGTTGGTTTAGGTTGGGCCATGTTAGGACAGCTTCTCTATACTCTCGTACTTTACACTGCATCGCCACGGATTTCTGTTATCTAGCGTGCTGTAGTATATTCTGCTTGGCATTTGGCAAGACAGCAATAGTGGTGTAGGGCGGTTAGGTGGAGTTAGGATACGTTTCGTTATGCTACGTTTTGATAGGTTAGGCAAGAGCAGCTTCTACTTTTCTGCTATACACTGCCATTCGTTCGTCTTCTGCACTCTACTGTTCTTTAGTATTCTCTGCAAGGCACTGTGGAGGCCAGAAATAGAGGCCTTGGCTCGTTAGGTGTAGATAGTCCACGTTTTAGTAGGTTATGTTAGATCAGGCTAGGTTAGGAGGTATTTGACTTTTCTGCTCCACGCTGCTCCTTAGCATCTCTCTGCGCCCTACTGTGCACTATTATATTCTGCTTGGCTCTGAGGATACCAGCAATCGCGGCCTCGGCACGTTCGATTAAGTTAGGATGCGTTTGAATATATTACGTTTGGATAGCTTGGACTTTTGGTCTTTACACTGCTATTCGGTGGATATCTGCGCTCTACATTGCTTTACTATATCGTGCTCGACACTGGGGTAGTGGTAGAGGCACGAAAGCTTGAGTCAGGTTACGTTTGGTCTGGTCAGGCTACGTTAAGTTAAGGGAGGGTAGCTTTGAATTTTGCGCTGTACACTGTCATTCGGCGGATTTCTGAATTCCACTGTGCTTTAATACGTTCAGCTTGACTCTGTGGAAGACAGCTATGCTGGTGTCGGCACGTAACGTTCAGTTAGGCTTCCTTTGGTTATGTTAGGTTATGTCATGTTTGGTTGGGGTATCTCTGACTTTTGTGCTTTGCACTGACTACTGTGCTCTGGTATATTCTGATTGGCTCCACGTAGATCAGCAACAGTGGTCTCGGCACGATAGGTTCGGTTATGTTACGTTTGGTTATGTCACGCTTGGTTAGGGTAGGCTAGGATATCTTTGACGTTTGCGCTATAAACTGCTGTCCGGCGGACTTCTGCACACTACTGTGATCAAAGATGCCCTGCTTTACGATAGGAAGTCCTGAAATAGTGGCTGCGGCGCGTTCGGCAGGGATAGGTTACGCTTGGTTGTGCCAGGTTTGTTTGGGTTAGGATATGATATCTTTCACTTTTGCGCTGTACACTGAAATTCGTTCGATTTCTGAGTTCTTCTCTACACTAGTATGCTCTGCTTGGCTCTGCGGGGGCCGGTAATAATGGTCTCGCCACGTTAGGTTGAGATAGGCTGCGTTAGGCTATGTTATGTTAGCTCTGGTTAGGTTTTGGTGGCTTCGACTTTTCTGCAATGCAGTGCGATTCTATGGATTTCTGCGCACTACTGTACGCTATTATGATCTTTCTGGCTCCACGGAGACCTGCAAGGCTGGTCGGGGCACGTTTGGTTGAGTTTGAATACGTTTGGTTGGGTTAGGTTTCTTCGCGTTAGGTCAGATAAGCTTTGACTTTTTTACTCAACACTGCTATCCTATGGACTCTTGAGCTCCGCTCTGCTCTATCCTATTCTGCTTGCCTCTGTGGACGACAAGAATAGCGGTCGCGGCACGTTACGTTGTGCTATGCTACGTTCGGGTTGGGGAGGTTAGGCCATATTTTGTCAGCATATCCTTGCTTTTTGCGCTATACATTGATATTCGGCGGATTCCTACGCTGTAAATTGCTCTGCTATACTCTGCCCGACGCTGGGGAGGCCAGCAGTCGTGTTCGCGGCACATTAGGTTGAGTTGGCTTACGTTCTGTTATGTCACGATTGGTTAGGTGAGGAGGGGATAGCTTTAACTTTTGTGCTATACACTGCTATTCGGTGGTATTCTGCGCTCCACTGCGATCTGATATGTTTAGATCGGCATTGAGAAATACCGCAATATGATCTCGGCATCTTACGCTTCGTTAGGCTGCGCTCGAATGGCTTAGGTTAGGTCAGGTTGCGCTAGGTTATCCCTACTTCTGTGCCTTGCAATACAACGTGGCAGATTCCTGTGATCTACTGCGCTCTAGTATATTCTGCCTGTCTCTGGGGATGTCAGCAATAGAGTTGTAGGGCGGTTATGTGGTGTTAGGTTACGATAGGCTATTCTACATTCGGTTAGGTTAGGCTAGGATAGCTTTGGCCTTTGTTCTGTAAACTGTAATGCGGTCGATTTCTGAGCTCTACTGTGCTCTAATATGCTCCGCGTGGCTCTGGGGAGGCCACCAATAGTGTTCGCTACATGTCAGGTTGTGTTGGGTTACGCTTGGTTAAGTTGGGCTGGTCTAGGTTGGGTTAGGGTAGCTCTGACTTTTCTGCTATACATTGCCGTTCTATGGACTTCCGCGATCTAGGCTCCACTAGTATGTGCTGCTTGGCGATGCGGAGGCCAGCAATTGTGGAATCGGCTCGTTAGGTATAGTTTGGCTAAGTTTGGCATGGCCATATTTGTTTGGGTCGGGTGTGGACGGCATTGCCTTCCGCGGAATACACCGTTTTCCGGAGGATTCCTCCGCTCTACTGTGCTTTGCTACATGCTGCTTGGACCTGCGGGCCCAGCAATAGTGGTTGCCGCACGTTATGTTGAGCTAGGCTTCGCTTGGCTTCGTTCCGTTGCTTCGGGCTAGGTTTGGATTTCCTTGACTTTTCCGCTATACACAGCGATCCTGTGGATTTCTGCGCACCACCCACTGTATTATGTTTTCCATGGCCCAGGGGTGGCCAGCAATAATGGTCGCGTCTCGTCAGGTTGAGTTGTATTACGTTAGGCTTTGTTTGGCTTCGATTGGTTGGGCTGGGATATCTATGACTTATGCGCTACACACTGCTGTTCGACGGACCTCCGCGCTGCACTGTGCGCCATCACAATCTGTTTGCGCCTGGGGACGCCAAGAACAGCTGTCGCGTCAGGTTAGATTTAGTTATGTTCAGCTTGGCTAGGCCAGGCTTGTTTGGGCTTGGTCGGGATTGCTTCGACATTTTTGCTGTACACTGCCATTCGGTCGATATGTGCTCTCTCCGTTGCTCTGATAGCATCTGCTTGTCTCTGGGGAGGCCAGCAATTGCAGTCGTGGGACACTTGCTTTGGCTACGATACGTTTGGCTAGGTTGGGTTAGGCTGCGTTTGGATTGGATGGCTGGACTTTTGTGCTGCATAGTGCCTTTCGGTGGATTTCTCCGCTCTACTGCGCCCTAATATGCTCTGCTTTGCTCTGGGGTCCAGAAATAGCGGCCGCAGCATGTTAGGTTGTGTTAGGTTACGTTTGGTTAGCTCACGTTAGCACGGGTAAGGTCTGGATAGCTTTGATTTTTCTGCTATACACTGCGATTCTATGTATTTCTGCGCCCTACTCTCCTCTAATATGCTCTGCATGCCCATGTGGAGGACAGCATTCATGGTCGCGGCAAGCCAGATTGTGATACATAACGTTAGGTTGTGATGGGTTTCGTTCTGTTAGGCTGGGATGGTCATTAATTTTTTTGCAGCACACCGCTTTCCTATTGAGCTCTACGCTCTACTCTGTGCTACCACGCTCTCCTTGTGTCTGGCGACGCCAGTAATAGTGGTCTCCACAAGATAGGTTGAGTTAGTCAACGTTTTGTTAGGTTAGGTTGATCTGGGTTAGGTTTGGATGGCTTTGGCTCACGAAATATACACTGTTGTGCGGTGGAATTCTGCGTTCCACTGTGCTCTGGTATATTCTGCTTGGCTCTGGGGAGGCAAGCAATAGTGGTCTCCGCACTTTCGATTGAGGTAAGCTACGCACGGCCGTGTTACGTTTGGATACGTTAGGACAGTGCATCTCCGACTATTGTGCTGCAGACTGCTATTCTATGCACCTCTGCGCTCTACTGTTCTCTGCCGCAACTCTGCTTGTGTCTGGAGACGCCAGGAATAGTGGTAGCGGCAAGTTAGTTTGGGTTACGTTACGTATGGTTATATTCGGTTTGTTTGGGTTAGGTTAGGGTAGCTTCGACCTTCTTGGCATAGACTGTTTTCCGGTGGATTTCTGCGCCCTCCTGTGATCTACTATACTTTACTCGACTCTGGGTAGGCCAGCAATGGTGGTCGCGTCGCGTTAGTTTGTGTTATGTTACGATTGGTTACGTCACGTTTGGCCAGGTTAAGAGGGGCTAGCTTCGACTTTTGCGCTATACATTGCTATACGGCGGATTTCTGCACACCACTGGGCTCTAATACGCTCTGGATAGCACTGGGGCTGCCAAAAATTTGTGACTCGGCTCATTTAGTTGGGTTAGTCTGCTTTTGGTTAGGTTAGGTTAGGTCGCGTTAGCTTGCGATATAATTGAGTTTTGTGCTACACGCTGCTATTTCGTGGCTCTCTGCGCTCTACAGTGCCCTATTATAATCTGCTTGCCTCAGGGGATTCCAGCAATAGCGGTCTCCGAACTTTATGCTAAGTTATTATACCTTTGATAATACTATGCTTGGATATGTCAGGAGATCATAGCTTCGACTTTTGTGCTATACGCTGCTTTTCGGTTGGCTTCTGGGATCTACGTTGCTCTACAGTACACTGCTCTACTCTGGGGTTTCAGCGATCGTGTCCTCGACACGTTAGTCTGTGTTACGCTACGTTTGGTCAGGCTACGTTTGTTTGTGTTAGGATGGGATAGCTTTGACTTTCATCGTATACACTCTTTTTCTGTGGACATCTAAGCTCTACTCTGCTCTGCAGTATTCCGCTTTGCCCAGGAACGTCCAGCAATAGTGGTTGCTTCACGTTAGGTTGAGTTAGGTTATGTTTGGTTACGTCACGATTGGTTAGGTTACAATGGGCTAGCCACTACTGTTGCGCTATACACTGCTATTCGGCGGATACCTGCACTCTACAGTGCTCCAACATTTCCAGCTTCTCTCTGTGTGGGCCAGCATTAGTGACATCGGCACGTTACGTAGATTTATGCTACGTTTGATTAGGTTATGTTAGGTCAGGTTAGGTTATCATACCTCGGGCTTTTGTACTTTAAACTTCCATGCGGCGGTTTTCTGCGCTCTACTGTGCTTAGTGCGTCGTGCTTGGCTCTGTGGAGGCCAGTAATAGTGGTCTCGCCCGGTTAGGTTGGGTTAGGTTACGTCTGGCAGGTTCGGCTTTTTGGGTTAGGTTAGGATACCTTCTTCTTCTGTCGTGTACTCTGTAGTGCCTTAGGCTTCTGCGTTCTACTATGTTCTGCTATGTTCCGCTTGGCCCTGGGGAGGGCAGCAATAGTGGCCTTGGCACGCTAGATAGGATTACGTTGCGCTTGGTTATATTACGTTCGGTTAGGTTACGATAGGATAACTTTGGCTTTTGCGCTATACACTACTATTCGAAGGATAGCTGCTCTCTACATTGCTCTACTTTGCTCTGCACGGCTCTGCGGAGGCCAGCAATAGTGGTTGAGGCACGGTAGTTTGTGTTATGTTACGTTTGATTAGGGTAGGTTGGGTTGTGTTAGTTACGATGGCTTTGGCATTTGCGCTATACAGTCATATTCCTTTGATTTCGGCGCTCTACTGTCCTCCAGTGCGTTCTGCTTGACCGTGTGGGGCCAGAAATAGTGGCCTCGGCACGCTAGGCTTAGTTATTCCACGTTTGGTTAGGTAAGGTTCGGCCGGGAAACGTTAGAATATACAAGGCTTTTGCGCTATACGGTGCTGTTTGTTCGCTCCTGGCGCTCTACTGCGCTCTCGCATATTCTACTTGCCTCTACGGTTTCCAGCAATAGTGGCCTCGGCACGATAGGTTAAGCTAGGATATGTTTGATTACATTACGTTTGGTTAGGTTAGAATAGGCTAGCTTCTACTTTTGCGCTGTACACTGATATTCGATGGATTTCTGCCCTCTACATTGCTCTACTGTACTCTGCTCGGCTGTGGGGAGGACTGCAACAGTGGCCGTGGCACGAAAGTTCGAGATGTGTTACGTTCGTTCAGGTTGTGCTAGGTTAGTGTAGGAGAGGATGGCTTTTACTTTCGCGGCGTACACTACTATTCGGCGAATTTCTGCGCTCTGCTGTGCTCTGATATGTTCTGCCTGGTTCTGCGTATGCCAGCAACGGTGGTCATGAAACGTTAGGTTGAGTTATGTTACGCTTGGTGTGTTTAGTTTAGTCTGGAGTAAGCTTTGATTGCTTTCACTCTCGTGCTACACGCTGTTGCTCGTGGATTTCTGCGCTCTAATGTACTCTACTATGCTCTGCTCGGACTGTGGGGTGGAGAGCAGTTGTGGTCCCGGCACATTATGTTCTGTTATGCTACGTTCGTTTATGTTAGGCTTGTTTATGTTAGGAGAGGATAGCTTTGACTTTTGTGCTATGCGCTGATTTCCGGTACATTTCTACGCTCTACTCTGCTCTGATTCGCTCCGCCTGGCTCTGTGGTGGCCATCAATGAATATCCCGTCTCCTTATCTTTAGTCATTCTACGTTTGATTACATTAGGTTAGGTCAGGTTAGGTTAAGGTATCTTTGACTTTTCTGCTATACACTGGCATTTGGTGGCTCTCTGCGCTATACTGAGCGCCAGCATATTCTGCTTGGCTCTGGGGATTCCAGCAATGGTGCTCTCGGCGCGCTAGTTTAAGTTAGGTTGCGTACGGTTATATTACGTTTGGACGGATTAGGACAGGACAGCTCTGATATTTGTGCTATACACTGCTATGCGTTGAACTCCTGCGCTCTACTGTTCTCTAGTATGTTCTGCTTTTCTCTGGGGAGGTCAGCAATGGTGGTTTCGGCACGCAAGTTTGTGTTGTGTCACGCATGGCTTGGTCAGGTTCGGATATGTTTAGTTAGTATAGCCTTGTCTTTCGTGCCACACACTGCAATTCGGTCGATACCTGTGCACTGCACTGCTGTACTATCATCTGCTTGTCTCTGGAGAGGGCAGAAATAGCGGCCGTGGCATGTTAGTTTTGCTTATGTTACGTTATGTTGTGTTAGGTTCGGTTATGTTTGGTTAGGATCGCTTTGTCCTTTGTGCTACACACATCTATACGGTCGGTACCTGCGCCTCTTATTGCCCTTCAAGTATCTACTCGTCTCTGTGGAGGCCAGCAATTATGGCCGTGGCTCCCTTGGTTAAGCTAGGTTGCAATTGGTTATGTCAGGTTTTGTTACGTTTGGTTGGGATGGCTTTGACTTTTGTGCTATGCGCTGATATTCGGCGGAATACTGCGCTCTGCTGTGCTCTAGTATACTCTACTTGGATATGGGGATGCCAGCAGTATCGGTTTCGACACGTTCAGTCTGAGTTAGATTGCGTTCGCACAGGTTAAGTTTGGATAGGATAGGAAATGGCCGCTATACTTTTATGCTATACGCTGCAAATCGGTGCACTCCTGCGCCATGCATTGCTCTAATGCACTCTGCCCGACTATCGGGAGGCCAGTAGTGGTGGTCGCCGCACGTTCGGTTGAGTTACATTACGTTTGTTTAGGTTCGGTTACGTTGTGTTACGTTAGGATATCTCTGTTTCTTGTACCACACACTTCTATCCTATGGACCTCTGCACCCATCTGTGCGCCATCGCACGCTGCTGGTCTCAATGGAAGCCAGGAATAGTCCTCCCGGCACTTCAGGTTGTGTTATGTTGAGTTTGGTTAGGTTAGGTTTGCTTAGATTTGGTTAGGATAGCTTCTACCTTTGACCTACACGCTGCTACTCAGATTGTTTAAGCGTTCTATATTGCTCTGCTATACTCTGCTTAGCTCTCGTGAGGCTAGCAATAGCGGTTGCCTCACGTCAGGTTAGGTTACCCTACGTCGGCTTATGTTTCGTTTGGTTAGGTTAGGATAGGATAGCTTTGACTTTTGTAACATGCAATGCTATTCGCTGGGTTTCTGCGATCTACTCCGCTCTAATATGCCCTGATTTGCGCTGGGAGGACAGCAATTGTGGTCTCGGTACGTTCGGTTGTGTTAGGGTGCGTTCGGTTTGGTTACGTTTGCATTGGACAGGATTGGGTAACTTTGGATTTTGTGCTATACACTGCTATTCGGCTGATTTCTACGCTCTTTATTGCTCTACTATACTCTGCTCGACTCTGGGGATGCGAGCAATAGTTATAGCGGCACCTGAGTTTTAGTTATTCTACTCTTAGTTAGGTTAGGTCAGGGCGTCTTTGACTTTGTGCAATACATTGCTGTTTGTTGGCTTCCTGCGCTCCACTGCGTTGTGATATACCCTGCTCCGCTCTGGGGAGGCCAGCAAATGTGGCCATGGCACGATAGGCTGCGTTATGCTGCGTTTGCTAACGTTGCGGTTGCTCTGGTTGGGATAGGATTGCTTGACTATGTGCTATATGCCTGTATTCGGAGGATTTCGACCCTCTAGATTGCTCTATTGCTCTTTGCTCGTCCCTGGGGAGGCCAGATATAGTTGTCTCGGCACGTTAGGTTGGGTTGGGCTAAGTTCGGTTAGGTCCTGTTACTTTGGGATAAAGTTTGGTTGGCACGACTTTTGTGGTATAGGCTGTTTTTCTGCGGACTTCTGCGATCTACTGTGCTCTAGCATGTTCTGCTTGACTCTGGGAAGCAAGCAAAAAAGGTCTCGGCACATTAGGTTGAGTTAGATTGCGTTTGGTTAGGTTATGTTTGTCCGTGTCAGGTATGGTTACCTTTGACTTTGCTGCTGTTCATTGCCATTCTATGGACTTCTGAGCTCTACGCTTATATAATATGCCCTTATTGACACTGGGGAGAACAGCAATGGCGGCTTCTGCACATTAGGTTTGGTTAGATTACATTTGGCTTGGCTTGGTTAGGACAGGTTTGGTTAGGACAGCTTTGACTTTTCTGCTTTACACTGCGATTCCATTGATTTCTGTGCTCTGCTCTTCTCTAATATGTTCCACTCGGATGTTTGGAGGCCAGCAACAGAGTTCGCGGCACGTTAGAGAGGGTTAGATTTCGTTCGGTTATGTTGCTATTTTTAATGTTAAGATAGGATAGCCTTGGACTTTGTGCTCTACAAAGCTCTTTGATCAACTTCTACGCCATCCTGTGCTCCAGTATGTTCTGCTTGGCGCTGTGGAGGCCAGCAGTATGTCCTCGGCACGTTGGCTTCAGTTCTGGTACCTTCGGTTATGATACGTTTGGCTATGTTAGGACAGGGTTGCTTTTGACTTTTGCGCTATACTCTGTTGTTAGGTGGATTTCAGCACCCAACTGCGCTCTAGTATGTCCTGCCACGATATGGGGAAGCCATGAATACCGGTCTTAGTTCGTAACGTTCTGTTACGCTGCGTTTGGTTGGTTTAGGTTAGTTCATCCAGGGATTGGGTGTCTTCGACTTTCTTGCTATACGCTGCAATGCGGCGGGTTTCTGCGCTCTACCGTTCCCTAGTATATTCTGCTGTAGTGTCCTAGGCACGTTAGTTTTATTTCGGTTAAGTTCGAATATGTTACGTTTGGTTAAGTTAGGATACGGTAGCTATGACTATTGTGCTATACGCTGTTAATCTATGAACCTCTGCGTAGTCAAACTTTCGCTTACTCAGCATAACGTGCCGCGACCACTATTGCTCGTCTCCCCAAGGGCAAGCAGAATATAGTAGAAAAAAGTAGAGCGTAGAAATCCACCGAAAATCAGTGTGTAACACGAAAGTCATATTTATCCAAACCAATCCCAAACTAGCGTAACGTAGCCAATCGTGGCCTTACTAAATATAACGGCCCGAGACCACTGTTGTTGGCTTCCCCAGTGACAAGCAGGATATACTGGATCACAGTAGAGCGCAGAAAGCCACCACATAGCAGTGCATAGCACAAAAGACGAAGAAACTCTAACCCATCCTGGCCAAACCTAACCTAATCAAACGTAGAGTGGTAAAACCTAACGTCCCGTGTCCACAATTACTGGCCTCCCCATCGCCATGCAGAACGTATTAGAGGAGGGTAGAGTGCAAATATCCATAGAAGCGCAAAGCATAGCACAATAATCGAAGTTACCCTATCCTAACATGTCCATACGTAACATAACAGAACGTAGCTTACTTCCACCTAAAGTGCCGAGACCACTGTTGCTAGCCACCTGAGCCAAGCAGCATATACTAGAGCCCAGTAGAGCGCAGTAATCCACCTCATTGCGGTTTATAGCACAAAAGTGGAAGACACCTTATCCAAACCTGTCCTGACCTAACACAACCGATCGTAGCATAAATAAACGAAATGTACCGAGGTTAGTGTTGCAGGCCTCCCTGGGGCCAAGCATAACATACTAGAGGGCAGTAGGGTGCAGAAGTCCACCGAAAAACAGTCCACACCACGAAAATCAAAGCAATCCAAACCTAACCCAAACTAACGTAACCAAACTGAGCGTGGCCTATCTTTACCGAATGTGCCGAGAGCACTATTACTGGTCTACCCACAGTGGAGCAGAGAGCATTAGAGCAATGTGGAGCGCAGAAGTTCTCCGAATAGCGGTGTATAGCACAAAACTCAAAGCTGTCCTGTACTAACCTAACCAACCGTAGAATAGGCAGACGTAACGTAACACAACATGACGTGCCCCGAAAGCCATTGCTGCCATCACGTGGGCTAAGCAGAGCAGAGCAGACATTGTTGAGCGCTGGAATCGTCCGAATAGCATTGTACAGCAAGAAAGTAAGAGATATCCTATCCTAACATACCCTAACCCTGCTTAATCTAACGTAAGCAATCCCAACATCACGAACCTACACCAAAATTGCTGGCCTCCTCATCGCCAATCAGAGCATATTAGAGCACAGTAGAGCGCATAAATCCGCCTGATAGCAGTGTATAGCACGAAAGTCAAAGCTATCCTATCCTCACCTAACCATACGTAACATAAGCGGACGTAACGTTGCCAAACCTAACGTGCGACGACCACTACTGTTGGCCGCCCGATAGTAGAGCAGAGTATAGTAGAGCAATGTAGAGACCAGAAATCCAACGAATTCCAGTATACAGCTCAAGAGTCAAAGCTACACTGTCCTAACCTATCCAAGCGCAACATAACACAGAATAACGTGCCGAGGCCAATGCTGCTGGCATCTCCCTTCCCAATCAGAATATACTAGAGCACAGCAGAGAGCAGAAATCAACCGAATAGCGGTGAATAGCACAATAGTCAAAGCTACTGTATCCTAACCTAACAAATCGTAACATTGCCAAACGTAGTGTAAGAAAACCTGTCGTGCCATGGCCACTATTGCTGGCCTCCAGAGAGTCGTGCAGAGTATAGTAGAGCAGAAGAGAGCGCAGAGCGCCACCAAATAGCAATGTATAGCACAAAAGCCGAATACGCAAATACCTAACCTGGCCTATCCTAATCAAACAGAGCACAGAAAAACTAAACCTGACGTGGCGCGATCACTATTGCTGACTTCCACGGGGCAAGCAGAATTTGATAGGGCACAGTAGAGCAGAGATGCACCTACAACATTAGCGTTGAGCACATATGTCAAAGCTATCCTGACCGAACACTACCCAACCATACCTACCCAAACGTAATGTAGCCCAACCTATCGTGAAGCGACCATTGCAGCTGGCCGCCACGAGGCCAAGCAGATGAGAGAATGGCAAAGTAGAGGGCAGGAATCCACTCAATGACAGTGTATAGCACGAAAGTCAAAGCGAGCCCAACCAAAGTTAGCCTAACCGAAACAAACCAAGCGTAACATATCTCAACCCATCGCGGCACAACCACCACTGCTGGCGTCACGATTGTCCAACGGAGTATGGTAGACCTATGTAGAACGCAGAAATCCACTGGTTGGCCCTGTACAGCGCAAAAGTTAAAGCTAACCATTCCTAACTTAACCACTAAGGACACAACCGAACCGAACCTAACTCAAAGCAACTTGACGAGACCACTATTGCTGTCCTTCCCAGAGCCCAGCAGAGCACGCTAGAGCGAATTAGAGCGCAGAAATCCACCGAATTGCAGTGTATAGCACAAAAGTCAAAGCTATGCCTTCATAACCTAACCAAATCTATCTTAGCCAAACGTAACTAGGTAGCATATACAAGCGTATACCAACTCAACCTAACATGACGAGGCCACTATTTCTGGCATGCAGAGAGGCAAGCAGAGTGTACCAGATCACAGTAGTGCGCAGAAATCAACCGCACTGCAGTGAATATCACAAAAGCCGAGGGTATCCTAACCTAGTCTGACTTATCCAGTCCGAAACCGACGTAGCCTGAAACAATAAAGCGTGCCGCGTCCACTTCTGCTGGACTCCCCACAGCGAAGCAGAATATAATGCAGCACAGCAGAGCGCAGGAATCCACCGCAATACAGTGTATAGCACAAGAGTCTAACGCATCCTGGCATAACCTGACCAAAGCTAATGTATCCAAACGTAGTTAGCTCAACATAACGCGACGTGACCAATATTGCAAGTCTCCCCAGAGCCAAGCAGAACACATTATGGTACAGGAGAAGGCAGAAATCCACCGAATATCAGTTTATAGAGCAGAAGTCACGGATTCCTAATCCTAGCCCAACCAAACGTAACCTAAACATACGTAACATGCCTGAAACAAACGAGCCGAGGACAATATTGCTGGCCGCGGTGGAGGAAAAGAGAATATACTAGAGCAAAGTATTCTGCAGAAGTCGAACGTATAGCAGTGCATTGCACAAGAGTCAAAGCAATTCAATCGTAACATGGCCAATCGTAACACAACCGAACGTATCCTAACTCAACGTAACGTCCCGCTGCCACTATCTCTGGCATCCGCAGCGCCAAGCAGAATATACTAGAGCAGAGTAGAGCGCAAAAATCCACCGCATTGCAGTCTATAGCACAGAAGTCATAGATGCCCTAACCCAACACGCCCTTTCCTAACATACCTAAACGTAGTCTAACCATACAAAACGTGCCGCGACCGCTATTGATGGCCTCCGTGCGGCCAAGCGAAGCATATTACAGCACATTAGGGAGAAGGAGCCAATCGAATAGCAGTGTACAGCACAAAAGTCGAACATATCCTGACATAAGCAGACCAAACCAAACCTATAAAAACGTAGTGTAACACAACATACCGAGACGAGCCCAATATCGCTGTCCTTCCCAGAGCCAAGCAGAACATGTTAGATCACACTAGAAAGCAGAAGCACAATGAATGGCAATGTACAGCACAAAAGTCCAGGCTATCGTTTCCCAATATAGCCAAACGTAAAACAAACGTACGTAACCTTACTCAAACCATAGAGCCGAGACCACCATTGCTGGCATCACCATGGCCAAGCAGAATATACCAAAGCACAGTAGAGCGCAGAAATCCACCGCGTTGAAGTGTATAGCAAAGTAGTCAAAGATGCACTAACCTGACACGGCCTAACCTAACCTAACCGAACATGGTCTAACTCAACTTATCGCGCCGCGACCGCTATTAATGGCATACGTGGAGACAAGCAAAGCATGTCAGAGCACATTAGAGCACAGAAATCCAACGAATAACTGTGTATAACACGAAATTCCAAGCCTCCCTAACCAAACGTAGCCTAACCTGTCCTAACCATTCATAACCTAACGCAACCTAATGTGCCACGGCCACTATTGCTCGCCTCAGCATAGCCGAGCGGAGTGTAGTAGAGCAATGTAGACCGCGGAAATGCACCGAATAGCAGTGTATAGCACAAAAGTCGAAAATACCATAACTTAACCTGTCCTAACCTGACCTAAACGAACGTAGCTTAGCTCAACATAAAGCGCCACCACCACTGCTGCTGGCACACGCGATGGCAAGCAGAATATAGTAGAGCACATTACACCACAGGTATCCACCGAAAAGCAGTGAATAACAATAACGGCAATGGTAAAAGAACCATACGTGACCTAACCCAACATAACCATTCGTAGCCCAACTAAACATTACGTGCCAAGACCGCTGTTGTAGGTATAACCAGAGCCGAGCAGAACATACTAGAGAACACTATAGAACAGGAATCCACCGAATAGCAGTGAATAGCACGAAAGCCAAAGCTATCCTATCCTAATATATACATCCTTAACATAAACAGACTTAACATATTTAAACCTATCGTACCGCGTCCACTATAGCTGGCCTCGCCACCAGCAGGGAGAGCACATTAAAGGAGAGTACAGCGCAGGAGCCCATATAATGGCAGTGTATAGCAGAAAAGTCGAAGCTATCGTAACTTGACACAAGCTAACCTAACATAATCGAACGTAACTAATTTCGATCTAACGTGACGCTACGACTATTGCTGGCCTTCCGGAGCCGCGCAGGACACATTAGAAGAGAGCAGAGAGCAGCAACGCACCGAAAAGCAGTGTACAGCCCAAAAGTCAGATCCTTCCAGTCCTAACATATCTAAACGTAATATATCCAAACGTAGCCTAGCTCAACCTTACGTGCCGAGACCAATATTGCTGTCCTCCGCAGAGCCAAGCAGAGTACTCTAAAGCAAAGTAGAGCGTAGAAATAGACCGCATTGCAGTGGAAGGCATAAGAGTCAATGATAGCCTGACCAAACCTATCCCGAGCTTACGCGACGAAACGGAACATATATCTACCTAACGTGCCGAGACCGCTACTGTTGGCATCCCCAAAGCCTAGCAGGGCATGCTAGGGCACAGCAGGACGCAGAAATCCGAGGAATAGCAGTGTACAGCACAAAAGTGAAAGCAGCCCTAGCCTAACATAGTCAAACGTAACATAACCAAACGCAACTCTACTGCATCCAACCGACCTCCACAACTTTTGCTGAGCTCCTCAGGGGCAAGCAGAATATACTACAGCACAGTAGGTCACAGACACACGCGGCGTTTCAGTGCATATCACAAAAGTCAAAGGTATCATTGCCTAACCTGACCTAACCCAACCTAACCAAACGGACCCTAGCTCAACGTAACGAGGCGATGCCACTAATGCTGGCACACCCAGAGACAAGCTGAACATATTAGGGCACAGTATAGTGCAGATATCCACCGTATAGCAGAGCACACTGGAAAAATCAAAGCAAACAACAACTAACCAAACCATTCGTGACCAAACTAGACGTAACATAACTCTACTTAACGTGCCGCGACCACTACAGCTGGAAGCAGCGGGACCATGCAGAATACGGTACAGTAGAGCGCAGAGGTCCACAGAATAACAGTGTATACCACGAAAGACGATGCTATCCTAACCTGACACAGACAAACGTAGCCTCACCAAGCTTGGCCTAACTTAGCCTAACGTGCCGAGAGCGCTGTTACTGGCCGTCACAGGGCTGAGAAGAGTATGGTAGAGCTATGTAGAGCGCAGAAATACACCGGATTACTGTGTACAGCACAAAGGTCGAATATATGCTATCCCAAACCAAATAAACCTACCAAACCGAACGTAGTCTAACTGTAACTAATGAGCTGCGGTCACAGTTTCTGACCCCCACAGACTAAAATAGAGCACGCTTGATCACAGTATTGCGCAGGGATACTCCGAATATCAGTGTGTACCGCAATAGTCAAAGGTAACATTTACAAACCTAACCAACCTTAGCATGCCCGAACGTGACGTAACAGAAACTATGGAGCCGCTACTACTATTGCTGGCCCTCCCAGTTTCGAGCAGAGCATAGCAGAGCGTAGACATCCACCCAATATCTGTGTATACCACGAAAGTCGAAGCAATCCATCGTTAACCCAAACTGACATAACCTAAACAAACGTAGCATGCACAACCTAACGTGCCGAGCCCACAATTGCTGGCCTCGTCAGAGACAAGCAGGGCACATTAGAGCACAGTAGAGCGCAGAAATCCACCGAATAGGAGTTTCTGTATCTAAAGTCATAGCAACCCTCTCCTAACCTGACCGACATTAACATAACCGAAAACAACATAACACTACCTAACGCGCCGCGGCCGCTATTGATGGCCTTCCCGGAGTCAAGCAGAGTGCAATAGAGCAGAGTAGAGCGCCGATATCCAACCAATAGCAGTGTATGGCACAAAAGTCAAAGTTATCCTATCCTAACCCAACCAAACGTAACCTAACCATACGCAACCAACTACTACTTACCGTGTCTAGACGACTATTGCCGGCCTCCGCTTCGCCAAGCAGAACATATTAGAGAAGAGTACAGCGCAGAAGCCCATATAATGTAGTGCATTGCAGGAAAGTCAGATCTATTCTCTCCAAGCAAACCAGACGTAACTCAAGCGAACGCAACGTAACCAAAGCTAACGTGACGAGACCACTATCGCTGGACTCTCCAGAATCGAGTAGTGTATAGTAGAGCAATTTAGAGCACAGGACTACATCGGATAGCATTGTACAGCCCAAAGGCCAGAGAAATCCTGACCAAGCCCTCCTTACTTAACCGAACGAAGCGAAACCTAAGTCAAAGTGTCGAGCCGAGACCACCATCTCTGACCACCGAAAACCCATGCTGAGCATATTAGAACGCATTAGATGGCAGAAGTCCACCGCATGGCAGTGTATAGCACAAAAGTCGAAGTAGTCTATCCTAACCTATCCAAACGTAACGTATCCAAACGTAACATAACTCAAACAAACATGATGAGACCGCTGTTGCTGGCCTCCACAGAGGTAAGCAGAAGGTACCGGAGCACAGTAGTGCGCAGAAATCCTCAGCATTGCAGTGAATAGTACAGAAGTTGAAGATACCCTAACCTAACCTATCATAACCTATCATAAGCAACGGTAACATATCTCAAGCTAACGTGCCGAGAACACTATTGCCGCCCTCCCCAGAGATATTCAGAAAATGTTAGAACGCAGTAAACCGCAGGAATCCGCATATAGCAGAGTATAACATAAAAGTCCAAACTGTCCTATCCTAACCTCACTAAAGGAAACACAGGCGAACGCAGCGTAACACAACCATACGTGCGGAGACCACTATTGCTGGCCTCGCTGTTCCGTGTATATAGTATTAGATCACTGTGGAGCTCAGAAATGCGCGGATAGCAGTGTATAGGGCAAAAGTCCAGATTACCATGTACCATATACTAACCTCACCAAACCTAACACAACCTCATGTAGCATAACCCAAACTAACGTGCCGAGACCACTATTGCTTGCCACGCCAGAGCCAAACAGAATATACTAGAACACAGCAGAGCGCAGGAATCAACCGAATAGCAATGTATAGCACGAAAGTCGTAGTAGCCTATCCTGTCATAGCCAAACCTAACGTAACCAAAAGGAACCTAACACAGCGTAGCATGTCGTGACTACTATTGCTGGCAACCGCAGGCGCATGCCGCATGAACTAGGGAGCCGTAGTGCGCAGAAATCCACCGCATTGTAGTGAATAGCACAAAGGTCGAAGATATCTTAATGTGACCTGACTTAACGTAACCTAACCAAGCGTAGCATAACTCAACACAACGTGCGGCGACCACTGCTGCTGGCGTCCACAGAGACATGCATAATGCGGTAGAGGACAGTAGATCACTGGAATCCACCACATAGAAGAGTATAGTGCGAAGGTCAAAGCTATCCTAACCAAATATTACATAACCCAATAAAACCTAACGTAACCTAAATCAAACTATGGGGCCACGACCACCACTGCCCGTTCCCCAGATTCGAGCGGTATACAGTAGAGCAATGTAGAGCGCAGAAATACACCGTGTAGCAGTGTATAGCACAAAAGTCAAAGAAATGCTGACAAAACGTTCCTATCCTAACCTAACGAAACGAACCTAACTCAAACTGACGTACCGAAGCCACTGCTCCTGGCCTCCGCAGAGCCAAGCAGAATGCAGTAGAGCACAGTAGATAACAGAAACCAACCGAATAACAGTGAAAAGCAAGGAAGTCGGAGCTATCCTAACCAAACATAACCTAACGTAACCTAACGCTACCTAACGTGCCACGGCCACTATTGCTCGCTTCCTCACTGTCGAGCAGAGCATAGTAAAGCAATGTAGAGCGCAGAAATTCACCAAATAGCAGTGCATGGCACAAACGTGAAACAAATAGTAACAGAAACTTCCAAACATAGCCTAACGAAACGTAACCTAACTCAACCTAACGTGCCGAGACCACTACTATTGGTCGCACCAGAGCCTCGCAGAACATATCAGAGCATATTAGAGTGTAGAAATCCATGGAAAGCAGTGTATAGCACAAAAGCCAATGTAGCCTCTACTAACCTAGCCTAACGAAACATACACAAACGTATCCTAAATCAACCTTACATGCCGACACCACTATTGCAGGCCTCTACAGAGACAAGCAGAATGCACTATTGCACAGTAGTGCGCAGAAGTCCACCACATTGCTGCGAACAGCTCAAAAACCGTAGATATACTAACCAAACCTGACCTAACCAGACCTACCAAGACATAGCATTGCTGATCAGGATGTGCAGCAACCACTGCTCATGGCCTCCCCAGAGCAAAGTAGAATGTAGTGGAGCACAGTAGATCTCATAAATCGGCCGAAAAGCGGTTTACAGCACGGCAGCCAAAGTAATATGTCCTATCCAAGTCAAACGTTACATACCCAAACTTAGCATAGCTCAACCTAACATGACGAGACCGCTACGTCTGACCTCCACAGAGGCAAGCAGAGTGTACTAAAGCACAGTAGATAATAGAAATACTCCGAATAATAGTTTATGGCACGAAAGTAGAAGCTATACTAACCAAACGTAGCCTAACCTAACCGAAACGATCGTAATCTAACTAAACCTATCTTGCCGAGAGTAATATCACTAGCCACCCCAGAGCCAAGCAGTGCATATTAGAGCACATTAGGGCGCAGAAATCCACTGAACAGCAGTGTATAGCTCAATAGCCGTAGATATCCTAACCTAATCTGGCCTGATCTAACCTAACCAGAAGCAGCATAACACAACGTGACGTGCTACGGCCGCTGCTCCTGGCCTCCCCGAAGCCAAGCAGGATGCGATAGAGCAGTACAGATCGCAGAAACCCACAGAGCAACAGTGCAAGCAAGAGACAAGCAGTCCATATTAGGGTAAAGTAGAGCACAGAAATCCACAGAATAGCAGTGTAGAGCACAAAAGTCTTAGGTATCCTATCCTAACATAACCGAACGGAACGTAACCAGGCGTAACATAACTGAACCTAACGCACCGAGACCACAGTGGTTCCCTCCCCAGAGGCAAGCGGAAAACAATAGAACGCAGCAGAGCGTATTAGAGCAATGCTAAGCGCAGAAATCCACCGAATGACAGTGTTTAACACAAAAGAGAAGAACATCCAAACCTTACCTGAACCAACCTAAACTAGCCAAACGTAGCCTAATTCAACTTAACGTGTCGAGAACACTATTGCTACACTCCCCAGAGCCAAGCATGTCATATGAGTGGAAAGTAGACGGCAGAAATCCGTACAAACGCAGTGTACGTCACAAAAGTCAAAGCTACCGAATTCTAACGCAATCAAACCGAACGTAACAAGGCGTAAACTAATTGGACCTAACGTGGCGAGGCTACTGTTGCTGGGATCCACAGAGCCAAGTAGAAAATACTAGAGATATGTAGAGCGCAGTAATCCGCCGCATTCCAGTGAATAGCACAACAGTCAAAGTTATCCAAACCATGCCTGAACTAACCTATACTTACAAACGTAGCGTTACTCAGACCGACTAGTCGAGAACACTGTTGTTGGTGACCACAGGGCAAAACATAATATAGTAGAGCACAGTAGAGTGCAGAAATCTGCCGAGCAACAGTGTATAGCACGAAAGTCGCAGCTAACTTTACCGAACCTAGCACAACCTTACCTAGACAAACGTAATATAACGCAAGCCAACGTGCCGATACCACAATTGCTGGCTTCCACAAAGCCAAGCAGAAAATATTAGAGCACAGCTGAGCGCAGAAATCCACCGGTTAGAAGTGTATCGCACAGTAGTTAAAGCAACCCTGCCCTAACCTAGACAAATGCAACGTTACCAGACATAACATAACCCATCCTAACTTGCCGAGACCGCCATTGCTGGCCTCCACAGAGCAAAGCAGGTCGTGTTGGAGCAATCTAGAGCGAAGAAAACAGCCGCATTGTAGTGCACAGCGCAAAAGTCAAAGATATCCATACCTTACATGAATTAACATAGACTAGACAAACGAGCGGGACCGCTACTTCTGGCCTCCCCAGAGCCAAGTAAAACATACTGGAGCAGAGTAGAGAGCAGAAAACCACGGATTGGCATTGTGTAGCACAGAAGTCAATGGCATTCTGTCCTAACCTGACCAAACGTAATGTAACCAAACGTAACATGACTCAACCTAACGTGACGAGACGTCTATTTCTGCCCTCACCAGAGCCATGCAGAACGTATTAGAGGAGAGTAGAGCACAGAAATCCATAGAGTGGCAGTGCATAGCACAATAGTCAAAGCTACCCTATCCTAGCATAACCAAACGTAACCGTATTCAACCCAAGGCGTCGAGGCCACCATCGCTGGCCTCCGCAGAGCCAAGCAGAATATGCTAGAGTAAAGTAGAGCGCCGAAGACCGCTGCATTGCTGCGTACAGCGCAACAGTCAAAGGTATCCATACCATACATGAACTAGCCTACACTACCCGAACATAGCATAACTCAAATCAACGTGCCCAGACCACAGTTGTTGGCCTCTCCAGGGCCTTGCAGAGTATAGTAGAGTACAGTAGAGTGCAGAAGTCCACCGAGTTACAGCGTACGGCGAGAAAGTCACAGCCACCCTCACCGAAAATAGCGCAGACTAACCTAACCAATCGTAACATAGCGAAACCCAACATGCCAATACCACTATTGCAGGCCTCCACATAGCAAAGCCGTAAATACTGGAGCATAGCAGAGCTCAGTAATCCACCGATTAGCAGTGGATAGCGCAAGAGTCAAAGATTCCCCTCACTGACATATCCAAATGTAACGTAACCAAACATGACATAGCGCATGCTAAAGTACCAAGACCGCAGTTGCTGCCTTCTCAGAGCCAAGCAGGGCGCATTAGAGCAATCTCTAGCGCAGAAAGCTGCCGAAATGCAGAGAACAGCACAAAAGTCAAAGCTATCAAAACCACAACTTATCCAACGCAATTTGGTGCATTCCAGCTTTCTACTGTGCTCAAACTAGTTCTGCTTGGCTCTGGGAAGACCCACAATATTGGTCTCATCACGTTAAGTTGGGTTACACTACTTCTGGTCAGGTTAGGCGAGGTCAGGTTATGTCGCGATATGTTCCATTATTGTGCAATACGCAACAATGTGTAGGATTTCGGCGCTCTGCTGTGCTCTACTATATTCTGCATGGCCCTGCAGAGGCCAGGTACAGTGGTCGTGGCTCGTTATGTTCTGTTATGCTACGTTTGGTCAGGTTAGGTTAGGTCAGACTATGTTAGGATATATACGTCCTTTTTGCTTTTCATTGCAATGCGGTGGATTTCTGCGCTGTACTGTGCTCTAGTACATTCCGCTTGTCTCTGTGGACGCCCGCAATAGTGGTCTTGTCGTGTTAGTTTGATCTATGCCACGCCTGGTTCTGCTACGTTCGGTGAGGTTAGGATAGGATAGTTTAAGCTTCTGTGCTATAAACTGCTGTCCACCGACTCCTGCGCTCTACTGCGTTCCAACATTTTCTGCTTGGCTTTGTGGAGGCCAGAAATCGTGGTCGCGAGTCGTTACGTTAAGTTATGTTACGTTTGGCCATGTTACGATTGATTATGCTGGGGCAGGATAGCTTTGGCTTTCGTGCTATACACTGCTATTCGGTGGATTCCTCCGTTCTACGTTCCTCTACAGTACTCTTCTCGGCTCCGGGGATCCTAGCAGTTGCGGTCGCGGCACATCAGTTTGAGCTGGGTAACGCTTTGTTTGGTTAGGTTAGGCTAAGTTTGGTTAGAATAGCTCAAACTTTCGTGCTGTACGCTGTTATTCGGTGGATACCTGTGATCCAATGTGCTCTACTACATTCTGCTTGGCTATGGGGTGGCCAGGAGCAACGGTCGCGCCATGTCACATTCAGTTTTGCTACGTTCGCTAAGGTTAAGTTAGGTCAGGTTGCGCTTGGATATCTACGGCTTTTGTGCTATTCACTGCAATACGGTGGATTCCTTCGCTCAACAATGCTCTAGTACATTCTGCTTTTATCTATGGATGCCAGCAATGGTGGTATCGTCATGTTAGGTTAAGCTAGGTTACGTTTGGTTACGTTACGTTTGGCTAGGTTAGGATAGGCTTCTTCGACTTTTGTGCTTTACACCGCTGTTCGGTGGATTCCTGTGATCTACTGTGGTTTACTCCATTCTGCTTTGCTCTGGGGAGAACAGCGATAGTTGTCTCGGCACGTTAGGTTACGATATGTTGCGTTTTCATATATTACATATGTATATGTTAGGATGGGATAGATTAGACTCTTGTGCTACACACTGCTATTCTATGAACCTCTGCCCGCTACTCTGGGCTATCACACAGTGCCTTCCACTGCTAAAGCCAGGAGTAGTGGTCGCGGCATGTTAAGTTTTGTTACGTCCAGTTATGTTATGTTAGGTTTGGTTAGGTATGGTTGGGATATCTGTGACATTTTTGCTATACACTGCTATTGGGCCGATTTCAGCGTCCTACGTTGCTCTACTATACTCAGCACGGCTCGGAGAGGCCAGCAATAGCGGTCGTGGCACTATAGGCTGGGTTAGGATACGTTTGGTTGTGTTAGACTGGGAAACGCTTCGTTAGTGTGGCTTTGACTTTTGTGTCATACACGGATACTCGGTTTATTTCTGCACGCTGATGTGCACTAATACGTTCTGCGTGGCTCTGCGGAGGACAGCAATAGATGTCTCGACTGGTAAGGTTTGGTATTCCACGATCGGTTTTCATAGGTTTGGACATGTTAGGTAACGATATATTCGTCTTTTGTGATAGACACTGCTATTTGGTGGCTTTCTATGCTCTACTTTGCTCTACTATACCCCGGTCGTCTCTGCGGTGGCGAGAAAGGTGGTCTCTGCACGACAGGCTGTGTTATGCTACGTTTGGTAAGGTTACGGTAGGTTATGTTACGATTGGACAGCTTCGATTGTTGTGCTACGCACTGCGATTATATGGCCTACTGCACTCTACTCTCCTATAATATGCTCTGCTTTGCTCTGAGGGGATCAACGATATAATTCCCGGCACGTTAGAAGTAGTTATGCTACGTTTGTTTACGTTTCGTTTGGTTTGGTTAGGAAAGGATAGCTTTGACTTTTGAGCTATACGTTGCTATACGGTGAATGAATGCGCTCCTCTGTGTTCTAGTAAGTTCAGCATGGCTCTGGTGAGGCCAGAATTGGTGGTGTCGGCACGTAAGGTTTATTTATGTTACGTTTGGTTGTCTAACGTGTAGTTAGGTTATGCCAGGGTTGCTCCGAATTTTCTGCTATGCGCTGCGATTTTATGGACTTCTGCTCTCTACTCTCCTCTATTATGCTCTGCTTCGCTTTGTGGGGGCCTGCAATACTGATCGCAATACGTTAGGTTGGGTTAGATTCCGTTTGGTTCGGTTAGGTTAGGTTGGGTTAGGATTGGTTAGCTCGGATATATGTGCTGAACACTGATATTCTATGGACTTCTGCCCTCTACTGTGCTCTACCATATTCTGCTTGTCCCTGGGGAAGCCAGCAATTGTGTTCACTGTACGTTTGATTTCGTTATTCTATGATTGGTTGGGTTAGGTTTGGACGTGTTTGACTAGAGTAGCTTTGGTATTTCTGGTGTACGCTACAGCTTATCCGATAACTGTGCACTGCATCGCTCTACTAGGGTATGCTTGTCTCTGGGGAGGCCAGCAATGGCGGTCGTGGCAGGTTTGATTGCGTTATGCAACGTGTGGTTTTCTTATGTTTGGTTAATTTGGTTATGATGGCTTTGAGCTTTGTGCTATGCACTGCCATTAGGTGGATTTCTCCACTCTGCCGTGCTCTGGTATACTCTGCTTGGCAACAGGGATGCTAGCAGTACCGGTCTCGGCCTGTTAGGCTGCGATAGGTTGTGTTTAGTTATGTTGCTTTCGGTTAGGTTAGGAGGGGGTAGCATTGAATTTTGTGCTACTCACTGAAATTCGGTGGATACCTGCGCCCTACGTTACCCTACTATACTCTGCTCGACTCTCGGCAGGCCAGCAGGATTGCTCGCCGTATGTTAGGATGAGCTATGTTACGTTTGGGTGCGTTAGCTTACGTTGTTTTGGGTTAGGATATCTTTGACCTTTGTGCTACAAACTGCTATCCTATGGACCCCAGCGCTGGTCTATGCAAAACCACACTCTGTTTGTCTGTGTGGACGCCAGTAACAGTGGTATCGGCCCGTTAAGTTTAGTTAGTCTACGTTGGACAATGTTAGGTTAGGTCACGTTGGGTTATGATATATCCTACTTTTGTGCTATACGCTGCTATATTGTGGCTCTCGGCGCTCCACTGTGCCCTAGTATATTTCGCTTGGCTCAGGGGATTCCTGCAATAGCGGTCACGGCACGTTAAGTTAAGGCAGGATAGGCTTGATTACATTAAATCTGGAAAGGTTAAGACGGGATAGCTTTGGCTTTTGTGGTATATACTGCTATTCGTTGGATTTCTTCGCCGTGCATTGATCTACATTACTCTGATCGACTATTGGGAGGCAAGCAATGGTGGCCGTGGCACGTAAGGTTGGGTAACGCTACGTTTGGTCAGGTTAGGCTAGAACAGGGCAGTGGAGGATGGCTTCGACTATTGTGCTGTGCACTGCCATTCGGTGGATTCCTGCGCTTTGCTGCTCTCTAGTATATTCCACTTGGCTCCGGGGAATCCAGCGATAATGGTCTCGGTACGTTATGCTATGTTACATTGCGCTTGGTTAAATAACACTTGGACAGGTTGAAATAGGATAGCTGTGACTTTTGTGCATACGCTGCTATTCGTCATACCTCTACACTCAACATTGCTGAACTTTGCTCTGCCCGGCTCTGGGGATGCCAGCAATGGCGGTCGCGACCCGATAGGTAGTGCTACGTTACGCTTGGATAGGATACGATGGGCAAGGTTTGGTTATGATGGTTTCGGCTTTTGCGCTATACACTACTGTTAGTCGGATTCCTGAGCTCTACTGTGCTCTAATACGCTCTGCTTGACTCTGGGGAGGCCAGCAACAGTGGTCTCGGCACGTTAGGTTCAGTTTGGTTACGTACGGTTAGGTACAATTAGTTAGTTTAGGAGAGGATAGCTTTAGCTTTTGTGTTATGCACCGCCATTTGGCGGATTCCTGCAAACTAATGTGCTCTAACATGATCAGCCCGGTTCTGGGAAAGAAAGGAATATTGGTATCGGCGCGTTATGTTGTGTTAGGCTTCGTAGCGTTAGGCTGGGTTAGGCAAGGTTATGTTAGTATATCTCTGTCATTTGTGATTTACACTGCAGTGCAGCGCATTTCTGCTGTCTACTGTGCTGTGGTGTATTCTGATTGGATCTGTGGAGGTCACCAATCGTGGCCTGGGCATGGTAGGTTGGGTTATGTTACGTTTGGTTATATTATTCTTGGTTAGGTTAGGCTAGGATAACTTTTACTATTGTGCTATAAACTGTTTTTCGGCGGTTTTCTGAGCACTATTGTCACCTAATATGCTCTGCTCTGCTCTGGGGAGGCCAGAAGTAGTAGCCGCGGCTCGCAAGGTAGTGATTTGTTACGTTTGGTTGGGTTAGGTTTGCTTGAGCTAGGTTAGGAAATCTTTGACCACTGTCCTTTCCACTCTAATGCGGTAGACTCCTGCGCTGTACTGTGCTCTAGTATGTTCTGCTCGGCTCTCGGGAAGCCAGTAATAGTGGTCTCGGCACAGCAGGTTGGACTAGGATACATTTGGTTATGTTACCCTTGCCTTCGTTATGTTCGGATAGCATCGAATTTTCTGCTGTACACTGCGATTCTATGGATTCCTGCGTTCTGCTCTGCTCTAATATGCCCTGCTTGACTCTGTGGAGGCCAGCAATTGTGGTCGCGGCGGGTTGGGCTGAGTAAGGTTACGTATGGTGAGGTTCGGTTAGGTAGGGTGAGGTTAGGATAGCTTCGATACCTTTGCGCAACACAACAATCCTATAGACTTCTGGACTCTACTGCGCCCTTTCGTATTATGCTCGTCTCAGGTACACCAGCAATAGCGGTGGCGGCATGCTAGGTTGTGTTATGTTAATTACGGTTAGGTAAGGTTAGGTCTGCTTTGGTTGGCTTATCCATGGCCTTTGCGCTGCACACTGATAATCGGTGGATTTCTACGCTCTACATTGCTCTGTCTACTCTGCCCGACTCTGGGGCGGGCTGTAATGGTGGTCTCTTCACGTTAGGATCAGTTAGGCTACGGATGGTAAGGTTAGGTTAAGCTAGGTTAGGTTAAGTTATGTTAGGTTAGGTTAGGTTAAGTTATGTTAGGTTAGGTTAGGTTAGGTCTGGTTAGATAGAGATGTCTATGACTTCCGTGCTTTACACTGCTTTTCGGCGGACTTCTGCGCCATACTGTGTT
>NW_016911529.1:1122-36022 GCF_001483705.2 Eufriesea mexicana | reverse complement strand
GGGGGGGGGGGTTGCTGCGATAGCGTTCTCAGCACGTTGGGATGACGTAGGCAATGTTTGTCTGTGTTCCCTTTGTTTGGGTTTGGTTTGTGTAGCTTTGACTGTTCTGGGGTGGACTGCGGTTCTGTGAATTTCTGCTTTCTACACCCCACTGATGTGTTCTGCTTGGCTCTGAGGAGACCAGCAATGGCGATAACGGCACGCCCGGCTGAGTTGGGCTAGGCCTAGTTATGTTACGATTGTTTAGGTGAGGAGAGCATAGCATTCGCATTAGTGCTATATTCTGCCATTTGGTGGATCTGTGCTCCCTACAGTGCCCTAATATTCTCTGCTTGGCTCTTGGAAGGACAGCAATAATGGTCTCTGCAGGTTATGTTGAGTCGAGTTACGTCATGTTGCGCTGGTCTCTGCTAAGTTTGGTTAGGACAGTTTTAACTTTTGTGCTGTACACAGTTATTCCGTGGTCCACTGCGCTCTAATGTGCTCCAGTATTTTCTGCTTGGCTCTGGGGGAGGTTGGGGGGGGGGGGCTGCAGCGTTCTAGGCACTGTAGGTTATGTTAGGCTATGTTTGGCTATATTGTGTTTGTTTGGGTTTGGTTTGAGCAGCTATAACTTTTCCGAAATACACTGGGATTCTATGGATTTATGCGTCCAACTCTCCACGAATCTCTTCTGCCTGTCTCTCGGGTGGCCAGCAATTATGGTCGCGGCACGTTAGGTTGAGTTATGTGACGTTTGCTTATGTTACGCTTTAGTAGGTTAGGAGAGGAAGACTTAGCCTCTAGAGCTATAGTCTGCTAACAGGTAAATTCCCACTCCCCATGGTGCTCTAACATTTTCAGCTTGACTCCGGGAAGGCCAGCAATATTGGTCTCAGCACGAAAAGGGGAGACAGGTTACGTTTGGTTAGGTTGGGTCAGGCTATGTTTGGTTAGGATAGCATAAAGTTTTGTGCCTTACACTACTTTTTAACGGATTTCTACGATCTACTGGGCTCTGGTATGTCCTCCTTAGCTCTGGGGAAGGCAGGAATAGCTGTCTCGGCACGTTAGGTCGAGTTAAGCTATGTTTGGTTATGTTCTGTTGGTTTGGGTTACGTTCGGGTAGCTTAGTCTTTCCCGCTGTACACTGCGATTCTATGTATTTCTTCCTTCTACTCTCCAATAATGCGCTATGCTTGGCCCTGAGGAGGCCAGCAGTAGTGGTCGCGGCAGGTTAGTTTGAGTTAAGTTACATTTTTGTTATGTTACTATTGGATTGGACAGGAGGGGATAGCTATGACTTCAGTGCTATAGCCTGCTATTAGGTGTATTCCTCCGCCATACAGTACTATAATATTGGCAGCTTGACTCTGGGAAGGGCAGCAATAGTGGCCACGGCACGTTATGTTGAGTTAGGTAACGTCAGGCTAGGTTGGGTTATGCTATGTTTGGTTAAAGTGGCTTCAACTCTGTGCTGTACACTGCTTTTCGGTGGATTTCTGCGATCCGCTCCGCTCTAGTATGCCCAGCTTGGCTCTGGTGATGGGAGCAATAACGTCCCCGGCAAGTAAGTTTGTGTTAGGCTGTGCTTCGTTTTGTTATGTTGGTTTGGGTTGCTACGACTTTTATGATATACAATGCGATTCTATGGGTTTCTGCGATCTTCTCTCCGCTAGCGTGCTCGGCTTGGCTCTGTGAAGGCCAACAAGAGTGCCCTCGGCACGTTACATCGAGTCAGGTTACGTTCGGTTATTTTGGGTTTGGCAAAGTTTAGTCAGGATCACTTTAACTTTTGTCCTATACACAGCCATCTGGTGGATATCTGTGCTCTACTGCGCTCTAGTACGTCCTGCTTGGCACTGGGGAGGGCAGCAATAGCTGTCCCTCCTGGTTAGTTTGAGTCAGGCTATGTTTGGTTATGTTCTGTTGGTTTGTGTTAGGTTTGGGTAGCTTTGTCTTTTCTAATTTACACTGCGACTATATGGATTTCTGTTTTCTACTCTCCACAAACGTGTATTGCTTGACTCAGTAGAGGCCAGCAATAGTGGTCGCCGCACGTCAGGTTTCGTTCGGTTACGTTTGGTCTTGTTACGTTCGGATATGTTATTGGAGGATGGCTTTGACGTTAGTGCTATAGTCTGCTGTTCGTTGATTTTCTGCGCTCTGGTGTGCTCTGGTATACACTACTCGTATCTGGGGAGGCAAGCAATTGTTGTCTCGGCGCGTAAGGTTGTGTTATGCTACGTTTGGGTATGTTACCTCTGGAGAGATTATGACAGAATAGTCTATACTTATGTACTATACACGGCCATCGGCGTATTTCTGCGCTCTACTGTGCTCAAGTATATTCTGCTTGGCTCTGGGGATGCCAGCAGTAGTGTTCTCGATTCGTCAGGTGGAGTTTGGGTACGTTTGCTTATGTTACGCTTGGTTATGGTAGGATAGAAATGCTTAGACTTTTGTGCCGTACGCTGCTGCTCGGCGGATTTCTGCGCTTACCGTGCTCTGATATATTCTGCTTGGCTCTGTGGCGGCCAGTAATAATACCACCGGCACTTCAGCTTTAGTTAGGTTAAGTTGGATTAGGTTATGCTAGGTTACGTTTGTTTAGGATTGCTTCGATTTTCGTGCCTTGCACTATTATTCGGGGGGAACCTGTGATACACTCGGTTCTGCTGTATTCCCCTTGGCTCTGGGAGTGCTGCAGCAGTGGTCGCGGCACGCTCCGCTGAGTTACGCTATGTTTGGTTTCGCTTGGACAGAATAGCTTAGGCTTTTGTGCCATACGCTGCTTTTCGGTGGATTCCTGCACTCCAATGTGCTCTAATATGCTCTTCTTGGCTCTACGAACGCCATCAACAACGTCCTCAGCACATTATGTTGTGTTATGCTGCGTTTGTTTAGGTTAGGTTACGTGAGGTTGGTTAGGTCATCCTCGACTTTTGTGCCACACGCTGCTATTCTGTGGATTCCTGTGCCCAACATTGCTATACTATACACTGCTCGCCCCAGGGGAGGCGAGCAATAGTGGCCGTGGCACATTACCAAGCGTCACGTTACGTTTGGTTATGTTAGGTTCGGTTACGTTTGGTCAGAAAATATTTGACTTTCTTGCTGTGCTCTGATGTTCGGTGGGTTTCTAGGACCTTCTGTCCTCTAGTACAATCTTCTGGGCTATGGGAAGTACAGGAGCAGTGGCTGCGTCACGTTATGTAGAGTTACGCTACGTTTGGCTATGTTTGGATTGGTCTGGTTAAGTTAGGGCATATTCGATATTTTTGCTGTACACCACAATGCGGCGTATTTCTACGAGCAGCTGCTCCCTAGTAAATTCGGCTAGTCTCTGTGGAGGCCAGCAGTGGTGTCCCCATCCTGTTAGGTTGAGTTATGTTACGTTTGATTACGTTACCCTTGGCTGTGTTAGGATAGGCTACGCTGATCTTTGCCCTATACACTGCTATACGTTGTATTTCCGCCCTCTAATGTGATCGAATATGCTGTGCTTGGCTCTACGAAGGCCACCAATAACGGCCGCGGCACGTAATGTTGACTCATGCAACGTTTGGTTAGGTCTAGTTATGCCTGGCTAGGTTACGATATCCTCGACTATTGTGCTATACTACTATACGTTGGATTTCTGCGCTCTGCATTGCTCTACTATACTCTGCTCAACTCTGGGGAGGCGAGCAATAGCGGCCCCGGCACGTTAGGTTGAGTTATGTCACGTATGGTTGGCCCGCCGGCCGGCGGAGCGCCGGGCCCGCAGCCGGTCCGATGGAAGGGGACCAGGAGGAGGCCATGCACGCGGCCCGAATTTGACACCGTCCATGGGGCTGCAGGTCAACCTGAACTACTCGCGAGCGTCACAGCAACTGCTCCTGCAGACGCTCGTTGAGCTGCGTGTCGGGCTGGTTGTTGCCGCAGAGCCTTACCGTATCCTCGATCAAGACGGGTGGTTCGTGGATCTGCACGGCTCCGTGGCGATCATCGCCAGGGGACTGCTGCGGACACCCGCACCAACGCTTCTTCACAGCGGTAAGGGATTCGTTGCGGTCTCCTGGAAGGACGTAGTTGTGGTGGGGTGCTACGACTCCGCCAACCGCGGCCTCTCGTCGTGCGAGAGGTACCTGGACGAGTCCGGAAGGTTCCTTAGTGGACAAATGGCTCGCCCGGTTCTGGCCCTGGGGGACGTCAACACCCCCTTCGTTGCGTGGGGTTCCTCGCGAACGGCCGCTCTGGGCGAGGCCCTGCAAGATTGGGCGGCGGGATTGGATCTCCGGTTTCTCAACCGGGATTCCCTGAGCACGTGAGCCCGGTGGCGCTGCACGTCCATCGAGGATTTGTCGTTCGCATGGCCGGCAGTTTTGTGGCGCGTCATCGGCTGGAGGGTCAATGGTGGAGGTGGAAACGCTTAGCGACCACCTCCACATCACCATTATGCCTGACGCCGTACCTC
Source organism: Eufriesea mexicana (assembly GCF_001483705.2). NCBI lineage: Eukaryota > Metazoa > Arthropoda > Insecta > Hymenoptera > Apidae > Eufriesea > Eufriesea mexicana. Next base: position 31,584 of record NW_016911529.1, on the reverse strand, counting down.
ACACCGGTCTGGAACCAGCCAGCGGGGGAGTACGCAACCGCGCCGTAGTGGGCGCTCGGGCGCCTCGACCGCGACCTCTTCGTCGCGGCTGTCCAGGCCGTCACCTGAACGGAAGGGGCTGTAGGGCGCGAAAACGTCTAAGCGGGGTTTGGGGCATAGCGGCTTAGGACTGGGATGACGCGCGCGTGCCACTGCGCCATGCCGCGAGTGAGTGAGCCACCTTCGAGTGGTGCAGTGTACTGGCGGTCGGCCGATATCGCTCAGCTCCGGGAGCTCTGCGTGCTCGCCCGGCGCCAGTACAACCGGGCGCGAAGCCTACGACGCGCAGTGTCCACCGATGACATCGAGCGCCTCTGCCGCGAGTTCGGTTCCGCGGTGGACGACCTCCGGTGGGAGATTCGCAGAGCCAAACCTCGGCAATGGGTCAAGCTCATCGCGACGCTCGAAAGCTATCGGTGGGGCGCCCCTATAAAGTAGTAATGGGGAAGTTAAAGGCATGTGCGCCCACGGGACCGAGCTTATGGACGTCGGGCTCCTGCGGCTGGTGATCGACGCCCTCTTCCCGGTAATGGCTGTGGAGGGGGTGCAACACGTTGCAGTGCGGTCGGAACTTGTCGGATGGTCCAACGAGCTGGGGGTCTCGCGAAAGTAGTTGGGCCGTACAGTCGTTAGGCTGGTGGCGAGGAGCACCGCCCCCGGAACTGACGGCTTCCCAGGCCGATCCTTTGCACTGGCTCTGGAGGCGTGGGCTGACAGTGTGCGGCGACCGTTCGACAGCTGAATCAGGGCCGGTCGTTTCCCGGCATGTTGGAAGAGAGCAAGGGTCGTGCTGCTCCCGATACCAGGGAAGCCGGAGGACTCTCCGAAGGCATACCGGCCGATATGCCTACTCGACGAGGCGGGCAAGCTCATGGAGCGCGTTCTAGCTGCCCTACTCCGAAAGCATTTAACGGACGTGGGTTCCGAACTCAGCGTCAGCCAGTTCGGATTCCGGCAGGGTCGGTCGGCAATCGACGCAGTTAAGCACGTTCGTACCCTGTCGGCGGCTGCCGTTGACCAGAGCAGGGTGGTGCTGGCGGTCGGTGTGGATATGGCCAACGCCTTCAACACCCTGCCCGGGGCCGCAATCCGGTATGCCCTGTTGTACGACAGGGTTCCGCAATACATGATGGCGGTGGTCGGCGACTATTTGGCGGAGCGCTCCATCGAGTATCCCAGACGATAGTCGACTGTCGTGCGGGCGACGAACTGCGGGGTTCCACAAGGATCGGTACTCGGGCCGATCCTCTGGGACATAGCGTATGACGCCGTGTTGTGAACTTCCCTCCCCCGTGGCTTGAGCCTGACGTGTTACGCGGATGAATCGCTGGTGCTGGCCGCCGGGTCGAGTTGGGAGGAGGCCACACTGCGCGCGGAAGGCGGCGTGGCCCTCGTCGCGAACACAATCAAGCGGCTCGGGCTGAGTATCGCCCCCGAGAAGACCGAGGCAATGTGGTTTTGCCATCGGTACCGCGGGAAGGCGCCCTAGTCCCTAATGCGCGTGGGGAACGCCGTGGTCGAGGTTCGGGACCGGATAAAATATCGCGGTTTCGTTCTCGATAGACACTGGAGGTAGCAATAAAGGACTTTTCATGTCAGATTGAGTTATGCTACGTTTGGATAAGTTACGTTTGGCTATGTTGGGACATGCTGCTTTGACTTCTGTGCTACTCGCTGCTATTCGGATGATCTCTGCGCTCTACTGTGACCTTGTACATTCTGTTTGTCTCTGTGGAGGACAGCAATAGTGGTCTCGTCGTGTTAGATTGTGTTTGGTTACGTTCGTATGTGTTACGTTTGGCTAGGTTAGGAGAGGGTACTTCGAATTTTGTGCTATGCACTGCTTCTGCCCCGATTACTGCGCTCTAGTGTGCTCTAATATGCTCTGCTTGGCTCTGTGGTGGCCAGTGATAGTGGTCTCGGAAAGTTACGTTGAGTTAGGTTTGGTTAGGAAGGTTCGGTTAGGGTTTCCTTGACTTTCGTGCTGTACACTGTTATTCGGTGGATTTTTGCGTTCTGCATTGCTCTACTATAACCTGCGCGACTCTGGGAATGCGAGCTGTAGTGGCCGCGGCACGTTAGTCTCAGTTGTGTTACTTATGGTTGGGATAGGTAATGTTAGGTTAGGCTAAGTTTGGCCAGGATAGCTCCGACTTTATTGCCATACACCATTTTTCGGTGAATTTACGTTATCTACTCTGCTCTACTGCATTCTGATTGGCTCTGGGGAGGCCAGGAGCAGTGGTCAAGTCACGTTACGTTGAGCTATGCTGCATTTTTTTAGGTTAGGTTAGGTCTGGTTGTGTTGGTGTATCTTCGACCTGTGTGCTACACAGAGCCATTTGGTCGACTTCTGCGCTCTACATTGCTCTACTATACCCTGCTCGGCTCCGGGGCGAGCAATGGTAGCCGCGGCACGGTAGGATGTGTTATATTACGATTGGCTATTTAAGGTTTGGGTATGTGTGGTTAGGACAATCTCGACTTGCGTGTTATACACTGCAATTCGGTGGATTTCTGAGATCTACTGTGCTCTCCTACATTCTGCTTGGCTCTGTGTAGGCCAGGAGCAGTGGCCGCGGCAGGTTGCATTGAGCTATCCTGCGCTTGGTTAGGTTAGGTTAGGTTAGGTCAGGTTAGGACATCTCCGACCTTTCTTCTTATCACTGCAATGCCGTGGATTTCTGCTCACTTCTGTGATCTAGTACATTCTGCTAGTCTCTGTGGAGGGCAGCAATAATGGCCTCGGAATGTCAGGCTGAGCTATACTACGTTTGGATATGCTACGTTTGTCTGGGTTATTATAGACTACTTTGACATTTATGCTAATCACTGCTATTCGGTGGATTTCTTCGCTCAGATGTGGCCTAATTTGCTCTGCTTGGCTCTGGGAGGCTAGCGATATTTGTCTCGGCACGATATGATTATTTACACTACGGTTTGATCTGTTGGGTAAGGCAAAGTTAGGTCAGTGTATGTTTGACTTTTGTGCTATATTCGGCAATGTGGTGGATTTCTGCACTCTAGTGTGCTGCAGTGTTATCTGCTCGGCTCTGTGAAGGACAGCAACAGTGGTCTCGGCACGTTAGGTTGAGTTACGTTACGTTTGGTCTTGTTACGTTTGGCTTGGTTACGAGAGGATACTTTGTCTTTCGTGTTTACTCCGCTATTCGGTGGACCTCTGCGACCTAATGTGCTCTAATATGCTCCGATAACCTCTACGAGGGCCATCAATAGCGTTCGCCGCACTTTATGTTGAGTTAAGCTACGTTTGGTTATGTTAGGTTAGGTCTGGTTATTCTAGGATATCTACGGTTATCATGCTCTTCACTGCAGTACGCAGGATTTCTGCGCCCTACTGTGCCCTAGTACATTCTGCTTTGCTCTGGCGAGGCCAGCAATCGTGGTACCGGCACGTTAGTATGGGTTATGTTACGTTTGCTTAGGGTTGGTTGTGTCAAGCTCGGAGAGGTTACCTTTGACTTCCGTGCTATACACTGCTTGTCGGAGGATTTCTGCGCTCTAATGTGCTCTGGTACACCCTGCTGGTCTCTATGGAAGCCAGCAATAGTGGTCTCGCCATGTTAGGTTGAATAAGGCCATGTCCGGATATGTTACGTTTGGATAGGTTAGGACAGGCTACTTTGATTTTCGTGTCTTACAATGCTATTCCGTGGGTTTCTGCGATATACTGCCCTCTACTGCATTTTAGTTCTGGAGAGGCCAGGAGCATTGTTGCGGCACGGTATTTTGAGGTACACTACGCTTGGGTATGTTAGCTTTGGTCCGATTATGTCAGGGTATATTTGACTTTTGTTCTGTACAATACGATGCTATGGATTTGTGCGGTCTGCTGTGCTCTAGTATATTGAGCATAGCGCTGGGCAGGCCGGAGATATTGATCACGGCATGTTAGGTTTTGTTATGCCGCGTTTGGTTATGTAACGTTTGGTGAGGTTAGGATAGGATACCTTAGGCTTCTGCGCTACACACTACTATCCTCTGATTCCTGCGTTCTACTGCGCGCTAATATTTTCTGCTTGACTCCGCAGTGGCCAGTAATAGTTCTCTCGGCACGTTAGATTGGTATATGTTACGTTTCGTTATGGGAGATTAGGATGGTTTGGTTAGGATTTCTTTGACTCTTGAGCCGTACAGTGCTATTGGGGGCATTTCCGCGCTCTACATTGCTCTACTACACTGCGCCCGGCTCCAGTGAGGCGAGAAATAGTGGCCGTGGCACGTTAGGTATTGTTATGTTATGATTGGTTAAATTAGGTTAGGCTATGTTTGGTTAGGATAGCTTCGACTTTCGTGCCATACACTGTTATTCGTTGGATTTCTGTGACCCACTGTGCCCTACTATATTCTGCTTGGCACAGGGGACGCCGCAAGCAGTGGTCACGACACGTTATGCTGAGATGTGCATCGTTTGTTTAGGTTTCGTTAAATTGGGTTCGGTTCGGGTAGCAACGACTTTTGGGATATGCACTGCGATTCTGTGGATTTCTGCGCTCTGCTCTCCACTAATATGTTGTGCTTGACTCTGGGGAGCCCACCAATAGTGGTCGTGGTACGTTAGTTTTAGTTCTGTTACGTTTGGTTATGCTAATGTTGTATTTATTAGGATAGGATAGCCTTGACTTTCGTGCTGTGCACTGCTATTCGGGAATTTCTGCGCGCTTCTGTGCTCTAGCAAGTTCTGCTTAGCTCTGACAGGCAAACAATAGTAGTCTAGGCACGTTATGATGAGTTGGGCTACGATTGGTTATTTTAGGCTAGGTCGCGATCGGTTCGGTTATATTTGACCCTTTCGTTATTGACTGCAATGCGGTTATTCTCTGCGCACTATTATGCCCTAGTACATTCTGCTTGCCTCTGTGAAGGCCAGCAATAGAGGTCTCGCCACGTTAGGTTGGGCTAGGTTACGTTTGGGTAGGTTACGTTTGGCCTGGTTAGGATAAGCAACTTCGTCTTTTGCGCCTTACACTGCTCTTCGGTTGATTTCTGCGAGCTACTGTGCTCTACTGCATTCTGCTTTGCTCAGGCGGGTCCAGGAGAAGTGTTCGCGACGCGTCACGTTGAGCTATGCTACGTTCGTTTGGGATAGATTGGGTCAGGACAGGTTAGGGTATCTACGGCTATTATGCTAGCCAGCGCAATGCGGTGGATTCCTGCGCTCTACTGCGCTCTAGTACATTCTGCTTGTCTCTGTTGAGGCCAGCAGTAGTGGTCTCGTCATGTTAGATTGGGTTACGATAGGTTTGGATATGTTACGTTTGGGTCGGTGAAGATTTTCTTCTATGCCTTTGAGCTGTACACTGCTACTCAGTGTATGTCTGCCTTCTACTGTCCCGTAATATGCTCTGCTTGGCTCTAGGCGGCCAACAAGGTTGGTCCGGTCACATTATGTTTAGTTACAGTACGTTCATGTAGGTTAAGTTTGGCCGTGTTAGGTTAGGTTATCTTCGACTTTCGTGCCATACACTGCGTTGAGGTGGATTTCTGCGCTCTACTGTACTCTAGTATATTCTGCTCGTCTCTGTGCAGGCCAGCAATGGTGGCCTCGTCATGTTAGGTTGAGCTAGGCTACGTTTGGGTATGTTACGTTTCGATAGGTTCCGATAGGCTACTGCGACTTCTGTGCTATTGACTGCGCTTCGGTGGATTTCGGCTCTCCAAGGTGCCCTAACATGCTCTGCTCGGCTCTGGAGAGGCCAGCAACATCCGCCTCGTCACGTCATGCTTAGTTACACGGCATTAGGATTGGTTATGTTAGGTTAGGTTAGGTCAGGGTGTCTACCGCTTATGTGTTATGCTCTGCATTGCGGTGGATTTCTGTGCTCTACTCTGCTCTAGTATATTCTGCTTGGCCTTGCGGAGGTCAGAAACATTGTTCGCGGGACGTTGTGTTGAGCTATGCTACTTTTGGTCATGTTATGATCGGTTATGTTGGGATAGGTTATTTTCTACTTTTGTGGCAGAAACTGCAATACGGTGGATATTTGCGCAATACTGGGCTCCAATATTTTCTGGTTGGCTCTTGGGAGGCGAGCAATAGTGGACTCGGGACGTTAGGTCGAGCTATGTCATGTATGGTTTGGTCAGGTTACGATAAGCTCGGCCAGGATATCTTTGCCTTTCGTGCTGTACACTTCTAATCGCAGGATTTCTGCGCTCTACTGCGCTCTTATATGCTGTGCTCGGCTCTGAGGAGGCCCGCAATAGCGGGCTCGGCACGTTAGATTTAGTTATGCTACGTGTGGTCGCGTAATGTTAGTTTGGGTTTGGTTTGTATAGCTTTGACTTTCTCGGCATAGACTGTTAGTCGGTGGACTTCTGTGCTATACTGTGCTCTAATATGCTCTGCCTCGCTCTTGGGAGGTCAGTAATAGTGGACGTTGCACGATAGGCTTTGTTAGGTTACGTTTGGTTATGTTGCTGTTGGTTTGGTTAAGAGATGATAGCTTTGACTTTTGTGATAAACGCTGCTATTCGGTGGACTTCTGCGCTCGAGTGTGGTCTGATATGCCGTGCTTTGCTCTCAGGAGGCCAGAAATAGTGGCCGTGGCGCGTTAGGCTGAGTTACGTTCGGATGTCTTCGAATTCTGTGCCGTACACTGGAATGCGGGCGACTTCTGCGCTCAACTGTTCTCTATTATATTCCGCTAGGCGCTGCTGTGGCCGGCAATAATGTTCTCGGCGCGTTAGTTTGAGTTGTGTTACGTTGGGTTATGTTACGTTTGTATAGGTTGGGACAGGACAGATCGGCCTTTTGCGCTATACGCTGCTATTCGGCAGATTGCTGCGATCTACAGCCCTATAATACGCACAGCTCGGCTCTGGGGATGACTGCAATAGTGGCCTCGGCACGTTTGGCTGTGGTATGTTACGATAGGTTAGGTTACGTTTTTTGGGTTAGGCTCGGATAGCATTGACCTTCTTGGCATAAACTGCTATTCGGTGGATTTCTGCGCCCTGCTGGTCTCTACCATACTCTGCTCGACGCTGTGGAGGCCAGCAACAGAGGTCGCTGCACGTTAGGTTGTGTTGTATTACGTTTGGTCGTGTTAGGTTTGGTTAAGCTCGGTCAGGTTACCATTCACTTTCGTGCTATACACTGCTATTCGGAGTACTTTTGCGCTCGACTGGGCGCTACTATATTCTGCTTGGTCATGGGGAGGCCAGAAATAGTGGTCCTGGCACGTTACGTTAAGTCGGGCTACGTTCGGTTGGGCTATGTTAGCTTGGGTTAGGTTTGGATCGCTACAACTTTTGTGCTATACACCACTATTCTATGGATTTCTTCTTCCTATAGTCCTCAAATATGTTCTGCCCGACTCTGTGGAGTCGAGCAATAGTGGTCGCGGTACGCTAGGTCGAGTTTTGTTACGTTTGGTTATGTTAAGGTTGGATAGTAGGATATGGTATCCGTGACTTTTGTGCAATACACTGCTATTCGGAGGATTTCTGCGCTCCACATTGCTCTACTATACTCTGCTCGTCTCTGAGGAGGCGAGCAATATTGGTCGCGGCATGTTATTTTGAGTTATGCTATGTTTGGTGAGGTTAGGTTCGGGTATGTTTGGTTTGGATAGCTTCGACTTTCGTGCTATATACCCTTATTCGGTGGATTTCTGCGATAGACTGTGCCCTAATATACTCTGCTTTGCTCTGGGAAGGCCAGGAGTTGTGGTCCCAGCACGTCAAGTTGGGTTATGCTGTGGTTGGTTAGGCTTGATTAGGTCTGGTTAGGTTAGGGTACCTACGGCTTCTTGACATTCACAGCAGTGGGGTGTATTTCTGCGCTCTAATGTGTTCTAGTACGCCCGGCTTTTCTCTGCGGAGGCCAGCAATTGTCGTTTCGTCATGTTAGATTGGGCTAGGCTACGTTTGGGTATGTCCCGTTTGGCCAGGTTAGGATATGAGACCTAGAATTATCTGCTTTGCACTGCTTTTCGGCGGATTTGTGTTATCTACGGTGCTCTACTACATTCCGCTTTGCTCTGTGGAGATCAGGAGCAGTTGTCGCGGCACGTTATTTTGAGTTGCGCTATGTTTGGTTTGGTCAGGATAGGTCAGGCTATGTTTGGATATCTTCGACTTTTGTGCTGGTCACTGCAATGCGGTGGCTTCATGAGCTCTGCTGCACTCTAGTACATACTCCTTGTCTCTGCGGAGGCCACCAGTAGCGGTCTCGTCAAGTTAGCTTGAGATATGTTACGTTTTTCTATGTTAGGATAGGCTACTTTGACTTCCGTGCTTTTCACTGCTGTTCGGTGTATTTCTGCTCTCGAGTGATCCCTAATATGCTCTGATTGGCTCTCAAGGGGCCAGAAACATTGGTCCCATCACGCTATGATGAGTTACACTACGATTGCATAGGTTAGGTTAGGTCAAGTCAGGTAGGGATATGTTTGACTTCTCCGCTATACACTGCGTTTCAGTGGATTTCTGCGCTCCGCTGTGCTCTATTGTACCCCGTTTGGCACTGGGGCGATAGCAATGATGGTCGTGACGCGTAACGTTGAGATAAGCTACGTTCGGTTAAGTTACGTTTGTCCGGGTTACGTTTGGATAGCTATGAATTTTTTGCTTTACTCTGCGATTCCATGCTTTTCTGCTCCTCTGGTATGTTCTGCTCAGCTCCCGGGAGGCCAGCAAGTGTGCCCTCGGCACGATAGGCTGAGTTCGGTTACGTTCGGTTTTGTCACGTTTGGTAAAGTTGGGATATGGTAGCTGCGAGTTTTGTGCTATGTCCAGCGGGTCTATGGATTTCTTCGATCTGCTCTCCTCTCACGCGTTCTGCTTGGCCCTGTGGTGGCCAGAAGTAGTTGTCTCGGCTTGTCGGTATTAGTTACATTACGTTCGGTTACGTTAAGTTAGGTAATGTTCGCTAAGTGTAGCTTTGACTTTCGCGGCATACTCCGTTGTTCCGTCGATTTCCGCGCTTTACCGCGCTCTACTATATTCTGCGTGACCCTGGAGGGGGGGGGGGCAGCAATAGAATTCGCGGGCGTTGATTTATGTTATGTTACGTTTGGTTATTTTAAAATTGATCATGTTAGAACAGGATGGCTTTGAGTTTTGTGCTGTACACTGCTTTCCGATGGCTTTCTGCGCTCTGCTGCGCTCTAGTATGTTCTGCTTGGCTCTGGGGTGGAGAGCAATAGTTGGTCTCGGCACGGTATATTGAGTTCGGGTACGTTCGGTTAGTTCAGGTACTTCCAGGTAAGATTTGGACACCTTTGACTGCTGTGCTGTAGACGGCAATGCGCTGGATTTCAGCGCTCTACTGTACCCATGTATATTCTGCTTGGCTCTGCGGAGGTCAGCGATAGTGGTCTCGCCGCGTTAGATTGAATACGGTTGAGTCTGGTTATGTTACGCTTGTTTATGGTAGGACAGGGTAGCTTCGACTTCTGTGGTGTACACTGCTATTCTACGGGCTTCTGTGCTCTACTCTCCTCTAGTATGTTCTGCATGGCCCTGGGGAGGCAGAGATAGACGTCTCGTCACGTTAGTTCTAGATATGTTACGTTTGATTGCGATACGTTTGGTTAGGTTAGGACCAAAGGCCTTCGACTTTTGTGCTACAAACTGCTATTCCGTGGTTCTGTGCGCTCTACTGTGGTCTGGTATCTTTTGCTTGGCTCTGGGGTGGCGAGCAGTACTGGCGCCGGCGCGTTTAGTTAGTTTACGTTAGTTCAGGTAAGGTTTGTGTATCTTTGACATTTGTGCTGTTCACTGCAATGCGGCAGCTTTCTGCGCTCTAGATTGCTCTAATACGCCCAGATTGTCTCTGGGGAGGCCACCTATGGCCGTCTCGGCACGTTAGGTTGAGATATGCTTTCTTCGATTACGTTACGGTTACCTATGTTAGGGCAGGGTAGGCTTGACTATTGTGTTATACACTGAAGATAGGTAGATTTCTGCGCTTTGCGGTGCTCTAATATCCTATGCTCGGCTCTGCGAAGACCGGCAATAGTGTTACCGGCACCTTGGGTTGCGTCATGTTACGTTTGGTTAGGTCAGGTTGTGCTAGTTTCGGCAATGATAGCTGCGACTTTCGTGCTACACACTGATACTCGGCGGATTTCTGCACTCTATTCTTCTCTGCTATATCCTGCTTGGCCTTGGGGAGACCAACAACAGTGTTCTCGGCACGTTCTGTTGAGTTAGGCTGCGCTTGCTTAGTTTAGGTTGGTTCAGGTAATGTTTGGATATATCTGGCTACTGTGCTTAGCACAGCAATGCGGCGGATTTCTGAGCCGTACTTATCTCGAGTATACTCTGCTTGGCTCTCGGTGGCCAGCAGAATAGTTCACGCAACGTTAGGTTGAATTAGGTAACGTTTGGTTATGGTACGTTTGGTTTGGTTAGGACAAGACAGCTTTGACTCTTTTGCAGTACACTGCTGATCGGTGGATTCCTGCACTCTACTGTGCTCCAATATCTTCTGCTTGGCCCTGGGAGGACAGCAATAGTGGTACAGTTAGCTTACGTTTGGTTGTATGAGGATTGGTTATGTCAGGGAACGGTAGCTCTACCTGATGTGCTATACCTTGCTATTCGGTTGACTTCTGCGTTCTACTGTGCTCTCATATGTTCCGCTTGGTTCTGGGTACGCCAGCAACAGTGTTCCCGCCACGTTAGTTTGTAATATGTTACGCTTGTCAAGTACGCTTGCTTAAGTTATGAAGGGATGGCTTTGCCTTTCCTGCTTTAATCTGCTATGCGGTGGATTTCTGCGGCCTACGTTTTCTGATATGAAGAACATTGCTCCAGGGAGGCCAGCAACTGTGTCCTCGCCACGTCAGTTTGTATTAGTTTACGCTTGGTTGTGTAACGTTTGGTTAGGTTAGGATAGTGTAGCTTAGACTTTTACGACATTCACTGATATTCGCCGGATTTCTGCGCTCTAATGTTCTCTAATATGCTCTGCTCGGCTTTGCGGAGGCCAGAGATATTGGTTTCGTCACGTCATGCTTAGCTACAACCACGTTTGAATTGGATAGGTGTGGTCAAGTTACGTCAGGGTATGTCTGACTTTCGTGCTATCCACTGCAATGCGGTGGATTTCAGCATTCTGCTGTGCTCTAGTATATTCTGCTTGGATCTAGGAAGGTCAGCAATAACGGTCCCAGCACGTTCAGTTGTGCTATGCTACGTTTGGACATATTACTTCTGGCGAGGTTGGGATACGATAGTCCAGACTTTGGTACTATACACTGCCGTACGCAGATTCCTGCGCTCTACAGCGCTCTAACATGTTCTCCTTGGCTCTGGGGAGGCCAGAGGTAGTGGTCTCGGCATGTTAGGTTGAGTTTAGCTACGTTTGCCTATATTACGTTTGGTTAGGTTAGGATACGGTAGCTTAGACTTTTGTGCCATGCGCTGCTATTCAGTGGACTTATGCGCTCTACTGTGCTCTAATATGATCTGCTTGGCTCTTTGGCGGCCAGTGATAGTAGTCGCGTAAAGTGAGATTTAGTTAGGTTACGTTGCGTTGGGTCAGGTTAGGTGAAGCTCCGTCAGGTTAACACAGACTTTCGTGATATGTACTGCTTTTCGGATTATTTCTGCCCTGTACTCTGCTCTACTATATTACGCTTAGCCATGGGAATGCCAGCAGTATTGGTCTCGGCATGCTAGTTTGGACTAGGTTATCTTTGGCTAGTTTAGGTTGGGCTAAGTTCGGTAAATACAGCTTTCGCTTTCGTGATATACACGGTTTTTCGTTGGATTTCTGCGCTCAACTACGCTCTAATATATTCTGCTTGTCAGCCGAGAGGCCATGAAAAGTGGCCGCGACACATTATGTTGAGGTATGCTATGTTTGGTTAGGTTATGTTAGCTTGGGTTAGGTATGGATAGATATGACTTTTGCGATACACACTGCGATTCTATGTATTTCTGCGCTTTGCCATCCGCTAATAAGTTCTGCTCGACTTTGGGTGGGCCAGGAATTGTGGCCGGGGTACGATAGATTGTGTTATGTTACGTTCGTTCATGCTAAGATTGGACATATTAGGACAGGATAGCTTTGACTTTTGTCCTATACACTGCTATTATGTGTACTCCTGCTCTTAAGCGTGCTCTAGTATATTCTGCTTTGCTCAGGAATGGCCAGCAATAGTGGTCTCAGCACGTTAGGTTGAGATATGCTGCGTTCGGTCCTGTTTCGATCGGTGAGGTTAGGACAGGATACTATACGCTTTTGTGCTATACACTGATTTCCGTGGATTTCTGCGCTCTACCCTGCTGTAGTATATTCTGCTTGTATTTGTGTAAGCCAGCAGTATTGGTCTCGTCACGCGAGGTTGTGTTAGGTTACGCTAGGTTATGTTGCGTTTGGCTGGGTTAGAATATCATGCTTTGCCTTTTGTGCTATACACCGCTTTTCGGTTCATTTCTGCGATCTAATGTGCTATAACTTGCTCCTCTTGTCTCTGCTGTTGCCATTTATAGTGGTCTCGGCTCGTAAGGTTGAGCAATGCTACGTTTCATTAGGTCAGATTAGGAAGGCTCGGTTGGATCTTCTCTGACTTTTGAGCTATACGCTGCTATTCGGTGGATTCCTGCGCTCTTCATTGCTCTACTGTACTCTGCCCGACTTTGGGGAGGCGAGCAATAGCGTTCGCGTCACGACAGTTTGGGTTAGGTTACGTTCTGTTTGGTTAGGGTATGGTAAATTTGGTTAGGATGCTCCGACTTTCGTGCTATACACTGTTATTCGGTGTATTTCTGTGATCCAGATTTCTGTGATCAGAATGTGCTCTACCACATTCTGCTTGGCTGTGCGGAGGCAAGGAGCAGTGGTCGCTGCACGATATGAAGAGATATGCTGCGTTCGGTTAGGTTAGGTTATGCCAAGTTGCGCTATGGTAACTACGGCTTTTTTGCTATTCACTGCAATGCGGTGGATTTCAACGCTCTACATTGCTGTACTGTGCTCTGCTCGAGTATCTGGGGGCCAGCAGTTGTGGTCGCCGCAAGTTAGGTTGAGTCATGCTTCTTTTGGCTAAGTCATGTTTGGCTTGGCTTTGTTTGGGTAGCTTTGACTTTTGAGATATGCACTGCTATTCGTATTATTTCAGCGTTCCACATTGCTCTGATACACTCTGCTTAGCTCTCGTGAGGCCAGCAGTAGCGGTCGTGGCACGTCAGTTTGGGACACCTTACTTCCACCTATGTTACGTTTGGTTAGGTTAGGACAGGGTAGCTTTGGCTTTTGTGTTATAAACCGCTGTACGGAGGATTCCTACAATCTACATTCCTCTACTGCACTATGCTCGTCCCTGGGGAGGCCAGTAATGGTGGTCTCTGCACGTTTGGTTGAGATAGGCTATGTTCGGCGAAGTTAAGTTAGGTTGGGTTAGGTTTGGATTGCTTTGACTTTCGCGTTATAGACTGCCATTTGGTGGCTTTGCGCGATCTACTTTGTTGTAGTATATTCTGCGTTGCTCTGGGGATGACGGCAATTGTGGTCCCGGCACGCTTGGATAGGTTAGGATGCGTTCGTTTATACTACGTTTGGATATGGTGGGATAGAATATCTTTGACTTTTGTGCTTTACACTGATATTCGGCGTATTTTTACGCTCTACGTTGTTCTACTCGACCCTACTCGACCTTGGGGAAGCCAGCAATAGACGTCAAAGCACGATAGTTTTCGTTAGACTGCGTTTGGTAGTGTCAGGATTGGTTAGGATAGGTTGGGGCAGCTTTGACTGCTGTGTTGTACACCGCAATTTGGAGGATATCTTCGCAACACATTACTCTACGGTACTCTGCTGGACTATGTGGGGGCCAGTAATTGTGGTCTAGGCACGTTAGTTTTAGTTAGGCTACGTTTGGTTGGGCTATGTCCGTTTTGTTAGGTTTGGATAGCTTTGACTTTTGTGCTATACACTGCCATTCGGTGGATTTTTGCGCTCTACTGTGATATAATGTACCCTGCTCTGCTCTGTGTATTCCAGAAATGGTGGCCGCGGCGCGTTAGGTTCAGACATGTTACGTTTGGTTTGGTTGTCATATCTTTGGCTTTTGTGCTATGCATTGCCTTGCTATTGACCTCAGCGCTCTATTCTCCACTTATATGCCCTGCTTGGCAACGGGGGTGCCGGCAATGCATGTGTCGGCACGTAAGGTTGGCTTAGGGTTCGTTTAGTTAAATTATCGTAGCCATGGTATGGTTTGAATGGTTTCGACTCTTCTGCTGTACACCACTATTCGGTGGATTTCTGCGCTCTGATGTACTCTTGTATATACTGCTTGGCAATGCGAATGCCAGCAGTATTGGTCTCGGCGCGTTAAGTTGGGACAGGCTGCGTTCGGTTGGGTTACACTTGGTTATGTTAGGAATGGATAGTTCGGACTTTCGTGCTATACACTGCTATTCGACGGATTTCTGCGCTCTACTGCGATCTAATACACCCTGCTTTGGCCTGGGAATGCTTCATGTGGGGTCCGCGGCGTGTCAGGATTGGTTAGGTTACGCTTGGTTAGGATAGGTTAATTTGGCTTTGGTTTGGATAAGATTCACATTCGTGATATACACTGCCATTCTATGGACCTCTGCGCTCTACTCACTTCTAATATGCCCTGCTCGGCGAAAGGGAGGCCAACAATTGCGGGCAAGGTACGTTAGGTTGGGATTGGTTGCGCTTGGTTAAGTTAGGTTAGACCAGGATAGGATGGGGTGTCTTAAACTTTTCTGCCTTACACATCATTGCGGCGGATATCTGCGGTCCATTGTACCCTTTTATATGCTGCTTGGCTCTGGAGGTCCAGCTATGGTGGTCTCGGCAAGTTAGGTTTGGTTAGGTTGCGTTTGGTTATATTACGTTCGGATGGGATAGGAGACTGTGACCGTGACTTTTGTGCTATTCACCGCTATTCGGCGGATTTCTACGCTCTACGTTTCTTTAATTTACTCTATTCGTCCCTTGAATGACGAGTAATAGTCGTCTCTGCCCGTTAGGTTGAGTTAGGCTACGTTTGGTTATGTTATGTTTGCTTGGGTTCGGTTTGGATAGATTTGACTTCCGTGGTTTACACTGTTGTTTGATGGACTTCCACGCCCCACTGTGCTCTAGTATATTCCGCTTGGTTCTGGGGAAGCCAGCAATAGTGGTCGCGGCACGTTAAGTTTAGTTATTCTACGCTTGGTTGGAATAGGTTGAGCCTGGTTAGTTCACGTTACCTTTGACTTTTGTGCTGAACAGTGCTACTTGTTGGCTTCCTGCGCCCTGCTCTGCTGTACTCTGCTCTGCTCGAATCTGGGGAGGTCAGCATTAGTGGCCATGTCTCGTTAGGTTCCGTTAGGATACGTTTAGTAATGTTACGATTGGCTATGTTATGATAGGGTAGCGTTGACATTTGCTCTATGCTCCGCTATTCTGTGGATTACTGCGCTCTATATGGCTCTACAATAATCTACTTAGCTCTCTTGTGGCCAGCAACAGCTCACGTGGCATACAACGCTGGGTTACGTTACGTCCGCTTATGTTACGTTTGGTTAGGTAAGGATAGGATACCTTTGACTTTTGTACGATACATCGCTATTCGGAGAATTTCTACGCTCTACAATGCTCGACAACTCTCTGCTCGAAACTGGGGAAGCCAGTAATTGTGTTCTCGGCACATTCGGCTGAGATAGGTTACGTTTGGTTAGGTTATGATACTATGGGTTAGGTTTGGTTTGTTTTGACTTTTGTGCCACACACTGCAGTGCGGTGGATTTCTGCGCTCCACTGTGCTCTACTATATTCTGCTTCGCTATGGGGCGGTCGGCAGTATTGGTCTCGGCACGTTAGTCTGAGTTATGCAGCGATCGTTTATGTTACGGTTGGCTAGATTATGATAGGATAGCTTAGACTTTTGCGCCTTACATTGCTCTTCTGTGAACTTTGCTCTCTACATTTCTTCACTATGATCTGATCGACTCTCGGGAGGCCAGAGAGAATAGTCGCCCCACGTTAGGTGCAGTTATATTACGTTTGGTTAGGTTAGGATACGTTGGGTTTCGTTTGGGTGGCTTTGCCTCTTGCGCTACGCACTCCTACTCTATGAGCTTCTGCTCTCTTGTGTGCGCTATCGCACTCAGCTTCCCCCTGCGGACGCCAGGAATAGTGGTCTTTGCACGTTAGGTTGAGTTATGTTACGTTCGGTTAGGCTTGGCTAGGATAACTTTGACTTTTGTGCTTTACACTGCTATGGGGATGATTCCCGCGCTCTACATTTCCCTGCTCTACTCTGCTTTGCTCTCGTGAGGCCAGAAATAGCTGTCATTGAACGACAGTATGGGTTACGTTACGTCTTCTTATGTTACGTTGTGGTAGGTTAAAAAAGGACAGCTTTGACTTTGCGATATACACTGCTGTTCGTTGGATTTCTGCGCTCTACTGTGCTCTAATATTTCCTGCTTTGCACTGTGAATCCCAGAAATAGTGGCCACGGCGATTTGAGTTGTGGTAGGTTACGTTTGGTTAGGTTAGGTTTGCTGGTATAGATCGGTTATACTTCACTTTTGTACCATACACTGCATTTCTATGAACCTCTGAGTTCTACTCTTCTCTAATATGCCCTGCTTGGCGATGTGGAGGCTAGTATTATTGGTATGGGCGCGTTAGGTCGGGACAGGTTGCATTTGGTTGTGTTACGTTAGGCCAGGTTATGATGTGTCATCTTTTCTTTTCTGCTTTACACTTCAATGCGGTGGATATCTGGGGTTCACTGTGCTCTCGTATATTATACTTGACTCTGGGGGTCCAGAAATAGTGGTCTCGGCACATTACGTTATGCTATGGTGCGTTCATTTATATAACGTTTGGATACGTTACGACAGGATAGGGATGACTTGTGTGCTGTACACTGCTATTCCTTGGACGTGTACGACCAACATATCTCTACTGTACCCTGCTCGACTCCGTGGAGTAGAGTAATGGTGGTGTCGACACGTTAGGTTGAGTTATGCTACGTTTGGTTATGTTACGTTGGTCTGGGCTAGGAACGAATAGCTTCGTCTTTCGCGTTATACACCGCTATACGGTGGAATTCCGCGCTTTGCTGTGCCCTACTATGCTCTGCTCGAACCTGTGGAGGACAGCTACAGTGGTCGCGTCATATTAACTTGTGTCATGTTAGGTTTGGCTATGTTACGATTTGCTATGTTAGGAAAGGACGGCTTTGACTTTCGTGCTACACACTGCTGTTCGGTTGATTCCTGCACTGTGCTGTGCACTAATAGGTTCTGCTTTGAACTGGGGAGGTCAGCAATGATGGTGTAGTCACGTTAGGTTGCGTTAACTTCGTTCGGTGGTATTAAGTTTGATCATGTGAGGATACCATATCTTTGACCTTCGTGCTTCACACTGCCATTCGGTGGATTCCTGCGCGCCTCATTGCACTACTATGCTCTGCTCGACTCCGGAGAGGCCAACAATAGCGGCCGTGGCACAATGGTTTGTGTTATGTTTCGTTTGGTTAGTTTAGGTTTGGCTACGTTTGGTTAGGGTGGCTTTGATTTTTGTGCTATTCACCGCTATTTGGTGGATTTCTGCGCTCTACGGTGTTCTAATATGTTCTGCTTGGCACTGGGGACGCCAGGAACATAGGTGTCGTAACGTCCGGTTAGATATTCTAGGTTTGGTTAGTTTAGGTTTGGTTAGGATATATTTGAGCTTTTTTCAATACGCTGCTATCTTTTGGCTTTCTGCTCTCTACTGTCCTCCAGTATATTGTGCTGTGCTCTGGCGGGGGGGGGGGCTACAATAGCGACCTCGGCACGTTATGGTAAGATATACTGCGTTTGTTTGTATTGCGTTTGAATAGGTATGGTTAGGATAGCTTTGACTTTTGTATATACACGATATTTGGCATATTTCTACGCCCTACGATTCTCTACTATACTCTGCCCGACTCTGGACAGGCCAGAAATAGTGGTCTCGGGACGTTATGTTGAGTTATGCTACGCTTGGCTTCGTTACGTTAGCTTTGTTTAGGTATGGTTAGATGTTACTTTCGTGGTACAAACTGACTTTCGGTGGATATCCACGCTCTGCGGTGCACTACTATATTCTGCTTGGCCGAGGGGAGTCCAGCAATAGTGGTCGCGGCACGTTAAGTTGGGTTAGGCTATGTTTGGCTATGTTAAGTTTGGTTAGGTTATGATTGGTTAGCATCGACTTTTTTCTGTACACTGCTGTTCAGTGGATTCCTGCGCTCTACTGTGATCTAATATTCCCTGCTTTGAACTGGGAATGCATGAAATAGTGGCCGCGGGCTGTTAGGTTGCGTTAGGTTACGCTCGATAATGTTACGTTTATTTGGGTTGGGTTAGGATATCCTTGACTTTAGTGCAATACACTTCTACTCCAGAGAACTCTGCGCTCTACTCTCCTCTAATATGCCACACCTGGCGACGGGCAGGCCAGCAATTGCGAGCTAGGCTCGTTAGGTTGGGTTTGGTTACGTTTGACTAGGTTCGGTTAGGTCAGATTTTGTAAGGGTACCTCCTACATTTTGCTATAAACTACTATTCGGGTGATTTCGTCGATCCACATTGCTCTGCCATAATCTGCTTAGTTCTCGCGCGGCCAGCAATAGCTTTCGTTGCGCGTCAGGTTCGGTTAAGTTACACTTGGTTAATTTCGGATAGGATAACATTGACTTGTGCGTTATACACTGCTACTCGGTGGATCTCTGCGGTATTCATTGCTCTACTATACTCTGCTCCACTCGAGGAGACCAGCAATAGTAGTCAATATAGGTTTGGTTAAGTTATGTTAAGTTCGCTTATATTAAGTTTCGATATGTTAGGTTAGGTTTGGGTTGTCGTGTGTGCTCTACGTTGCTATTATGTGGACTTGTACGATCTACACAGCTCCACTATACTCTGCCCGACTCAGGGGATGCCAGTAATATTTGTCTAGGCCCGTTCGCTTGAGTTAGGTTACGTTTGGTTACGTTACGTTAGCTTAGGTTAAGATTGGATAGATCTGACCTTCGTGGTATGCGCTGCTACAGGTTGAATTTCTGCACTCTAGTGTGCTGTAGTTTTTTCTGCTTGGACCTGGCGAGGCCAGCAATGGTGGTCTCGACGACCAAGGTTGAGTTATGTTACGCTTGTCTTGCCAAGGTTTGGATAGGTCTGGCAGGGTTATCCTTGTCTTTTGTGCAGTACACTGCTATTCGGAGGATGTCTGTGCACTGCGTTCCTCTACTAGCAACTGCTTGTCTTTCGGATGACCAGCAATCGCGTTCGTGGCAGGTTTGCTTGTGTTAGGTTGTGCTTGGTTTTGTTAGGTTAGGTAAAGTTTGGTTAGAACGGCTTTGACTTTTGTGCTATACGCTGCTATTCGGTGTATTTCTGCGCTCTTAACTGCACTGCTACACTGTGCTCGGCTCTGGGGAGCCCAGCATAACGGACGCTGCAAAATAGGTTGGGTTACATTACTTCAGGTTAAGTCAGGTTAGGTTAAGTTCGGTTAGAATGGCTCTGACACTTATGCAATACACTACCATTCGGTGGGTTTCTGGCTCTACTGTGCTATAGTATATTCTGCTTGGCTATGGGGAACCAAGCAGTATTGGTGTCGGCACGGTAGTCTGAGATATGTTGCGTTCCGTCATGTTACGTTTGGTTAGGTGGAGACAGGACAGCTTAGACTTTTGTACTATACACTGCTAGGCGGTGAATTTCTGCGCTACATAGTGCTCTAATATGCTCCACATCACGCCGGCGGGGCCAGCAATTGTGGTCTCGGCACGTTAGGATGAGTTCGGCTACGTTTGGTTTAGTTTAGTTATGTCTGGTGAGGTTAGGATATCTTCGACTTTTGTGCTTTACACTTCAGTGCGGCAGATTTCTGCGCTCTACTGTGTCGTAGTATAGACTTCTTTTCCCTGGGGATAGCAGCAATAGTGGTCTAGGCACGAAATGTTGAGCTATGCTAACGTTTGGTTCAGCTACAAAATAGTAGCTTTAACGTTTGTGCTATACACTGCAATTCAGTGGATTTCCGGGAACTGCTGCGCTGCAATATGTTTCGCTCGTCTATGTGCAGGCCCGCCATAGTGGTCGTGACACGTCTGGATGAGATTAGTTACGTTCGGCTTAGCAAGATTAGGCCAAGATTGGTTTAACCTAACGTGCAGCGACCATTATTTCTGGACACCGCAGAGTAGAGCGGAACACATAAGCGGGGAGTAGAGCGCAGAAATCAATACAATCGTAGTATATATCTGAAAATATGATGCTACCCTCACCAAGCGCAAACAATCAGAGCACAACCAATCATAGCCCAACTCAACCTATCGTGCCGGGACCGACACTGCTGCCCCCAGGTCCAAGCAGGGCATGCTAGAACTCTGAAGAGTTCAAAAATCTACCGCAAAGCAATAAACGCCACAAAAGTTAGAGCTATCCCGACGAAACTAGTCCTGAGCCAACCTAACCAAAGGTAACCTGTCTCAACGTAACATGCCGAGACTACAATTTCTGGCCTTCCCGTAGCCAAGCTGAAAGCATTAGAGCACTACACGGCGCAGAAATCCACCTATTAGCAGACTATATCACTAAAGTCAAAGCAATCCTCCCCTAACACATCAAACAGAAACATAACCAAACGTAACCTATCTCAACCTAACGTGCCGAGACAGCTACTGCTGCCCACCCCAGTGCCAAGCGGGACACACTGGAGCTCAATAGAGCGCTGATATTCGCCATATATCAGTGCACAGAACGAAAGTTAATGCTATCATAACCAAACATAGCCTAAGAAAGCCTGACCGAACGTAAGCTTACTCAAAGTAACCAGCCGAGGCCGCTATTGCTGGCCTTCGCAGAGCCAATCAGGACGTACTGGAGCATCATAGAGCGCAGATATCCTACGAATAGCAGTGTACGGCGCAAAAGTTAAAGCCATTCTCACCAAACTTAGCCTAACCGAACTTAACCGCATGTAACGTGTCTCAACGTAACGCGCCGAGACCAATATTCCTGGCCCTCCCAAAGCCAAGCTGAAAATATTATAGCTCTCTAGGGCGCTGAATTCCAGCTAACAGCAGACCCTAGCACGAAATACAAAGCTATCGCCTCCTAACCTAACCAATAGCAGTCGGACCAAACCTAACCTAACTCAACCTAGTCTATCGCGGCTAAACCTGCCGAGGCTACATTTGCTGGCATTGGCATAGCCAATCTGAACATATTAGAGTACGGTAAAGAGCAAGAATCCGACGAACAGCAGTGTAAAGCGGAAAAGTTGGAGCTACCTTCTCCTAACCTAACCAATCATAGCGTACCGAAACGTAGTCTGACTCAACCTAACTTGCCGCGACCACTGTTGCCCTCCTGGCTGGATTCGCGCAGGGTCGAGTAAAGCACAGCAGGGCGCAGAACCCCACCGAATAACAGTATATACCTCGAAAGCCAAAGCTTCCCAGACCTAATCCAAACTAACTTAACTAAGCATATGTTGCCCAACTCACTCTAACGTGCCGAGACCGCCCTTGCTGGCGTACCCAGGGCAAGGGTGAACATATTACAGCACAGCAGATCGCAGAAATCCACCGAAAAGCAGTGTACGGCACAAAAGTCGGAGCCATTCTATCCTAGCCGAACCAGACATAGCGTAACCAAACGTAACCTAACACAACCTAACGTGTCGCGACCTGTATTGCTGACCAGAAGAGAGACAGGCAGAGCGTAGTAGAGGAGAGTAGAGTGCTGAAATCCATAGAATCGTAGTTTATATAGGAAAAGTTGAAGCAACCCAATCCTAGCCAAAGCTAACGTAACCCAGCCGAACGTATACTATCTCAAACTAACGTGCCGAGACAAAGAGTTCGGGCCTCTCCAGAGCCAAGCAAAACTTACTACAGCACAGTATAGCGAAGAAATCCGCCGAACAGCAGTGTATAGCTCAAAAGTCGAAGCAATCCTATACCAACGTAGAAAAGCGTAACATGACCAAAAGTAACCTAACACAGGCTGATGTACCACGGCCACTATTACTGGCACCACGTGGGCCAAGCAGTGTGTGATGGAGCACTGCGGTGCGCAGAAGTCCATATAATAGCTGTGTGTAACACGAAAGTCGAAACGATCCTAACCGAAGCCAGCGGAGCCTAACATACCCGAACATAACCTGTCTCAGCCTAACGTGACGCGACCAATATTACTAGCCACTCAGGGCCAAGCAGAACATATTAGAGGAGAGTAGGGCGCAGAAATGCATAGAAACGTGTTGTACAGCAGAGGAGTCGAGGTTTCCAAGCCTAACCCAAACTAACGTAACGCAATCAAACGTAGCCAAACTAAACATGACATGCCGCGACCGCAGTTGCTGGACTCCCCAGCGCCTGACCCAAATTAACCTAGCCAAACGTAGACAAACTGAACCAATCATGCCGAGACCACTATTGCTGGCCACCTCAGTGACTAGCAGAGCATATTAGAACACAGTAGAACGCAGGAATACACCGAATAGCATTATCTAGCACAAAGCAATCATAATCAAACACAACCCAACCTAGCATGACCAAACGTAACCTAACCCAAACTATCGTGTCACGACCACTTCTGCTAGCCACCTCAGAGTCGAGCAGGGTATAGCAGAATAATGTAGAGCGCAGTAGCCCGCCGAATATCAGTCTACTACGCAAAAGTCGAAGATATCCTCTGCAAACCTAAGCAAACGTGGCACAGCCAAGCGCAGCATAGATCAACCTAACGGGCCTAGGCAACTACTGCTGGCCTCCCCATCGCCAAGCAGGACACATTAGAGGGGAGTAGGGCGTAGAAGTCCATACACTGTCAGTGTAAGGCAAAAAAGTAAAAGCCATAATAACCAAACCTGACCAAACGTAGTCTAACAGAAGCTATGGTGAGGGGACCACTATTGCTGTCTTTCCCAGAGCCAAGCCGACCATATTAGCGCAACGCAGAGTGCAGAAATCCGCCGTATGCCAGTGTATAGCACAGAAGTCAAAGCTATCCTCTACTAACCTAACCAATCGTAACATGCACAAACGTAAACTATCACAACTTAACGCTCAGCGACCGCCATTGGTAGCATGCCCAGAATCGAGCAGAGTATAGTAGAGCAGTGTAGAGGGCAGAAACACACCGAATTGCAGTCTATGCCCCGGAAATCGCAGCTATCCGTACCTAACCCTAACAAACGTATCCTAACCAAACGTAACCTAACTCAACCTAACGAGCCGAGTCCACTATTGCTAGCATCCCCATCGCCAAGCTCAACATATTAGAGGTGCATGGAACGCACAATTCCATAGAAAGGAAGTGTATGAGGAAAAGTCAATGCTATCTTAACCTAACCCAGACCAACGTAACCCAACCGAGCCTAACATAGCTAAGCCTAACGTGTTGAGACCTCTTTTTGTTGCTTCGCCAGAGCCAAGCAGATTATACTAGTGCACAGTAGAGCAGAGTAATCTAACGCCTTGCACTGTACAGAACAATAGCCAAAGATATACAAACCTGACCGGTCCTAACCTAACCCAATCGCACGTAGCCAATCTAAACATGACGTGCCGAGGACACTATTGCTTGGAGACCCAGACAGGCAGAACATATTAGAGCAATGTAGAGCGCATAAATCCATCGAGGAGCGGTGTAAAGCATCTCTGAGCTCTGCCCTCATCTAATACGTCCTGCTTTTCTCTGTGAGGACCAGCAACATTGGACGCGTCGCGTTAAGTTGAGCCACGTTATGTTTGGCTAGGCTAAGTTGGCCTGGGTTAGTTTAGGATTGCAGTGTCCGTTGTGGTATACATTGCTAACTTACGGATTTCTGTTCTCTACTTTGCTCTTTCACATTCTAGACGTCTCTGTGGACACCAGCAATAGAGGTCGCGGGAAGTTATATGGAGATATGCTACTTTCGGTTAGGTTAGGTTAGGAGAGCTTTGGTACGGGTAACTTCGGGTTTTGTGTTATACACATCTCTTAGGCCGATTTCTGCTTTCTACATTTCTCTAGTAAATCCAGCTTGGCTCTGTGGAGGCTAGCGACAACTGTCTCGTCACGTTAAATTGAGCTATGTTACTTATGTTAATGTTATGTTAGTTAGGTTCCGGTAAGGATAGCTCCGACTTTTACACGCTGCACCCCTAATTTAATGATTTCTGTGATCTACCGTCCTCTAATATGTTCTGCATGTCCCTGGGGACGCCAGCAATAGTGGTCGCGGCTGATTATTTTGAGTTATGTTACGTTCGGTAGGTTCAGACTATTTTGGGTTAGGCCAGGGTAGCCTTGACTTTTCTGCTACACACTGCTGTTCTATGGATATCTACGCTCTGCTCTCCTCTAATGTGTCCTGCCCAGCGCCGGGCGGCCCAAAAATTGTGGTCGCGGTACGTTAGGTTGTGTTAGGTTACGCTTGGCAAGGATAGGTTATGATACGTTTGGCTAGGGTAGACTTGACTTTTGTACTATACACAGCTATGCTATGGATTTCTGTGCTCCACTCTTCTGTAATATGTTCCGTATGACTCTGTGGACGAAAGGAGTATTGGTCGCCGCACGTTATGTTGAATTAATCTACGTTAAGTTAGGCTGCGTTAGTTTGGGTTAGGCTTGGCTTTTCTGCTATTCACTGCGATTCTATTGATAGCTGTGCTCTACTCTCCTGCACTATATTCTGCTTTTCTCTGTGGAGGCCTGCAAAAGTGTTCGAAGCGCGATAGGTCGAACTCGGTTACGTTTGGCCACGTTAAGGTTGGATACGTTAGGGTAGGATAGCTTTCACTATTTTGCTATACGCTGCAATGCTGCTGATTTCTGCGATCTACTCCGATCTGACCTATTCTGCTTGGCTCTGGGCAGGGCAGCAATAGCGATCCCGGCAGATTGGGATGAGTTATGTTGCATATGGCTATCTGAAGTTGTGTTAGGCTAGGAGATGGTAGCTTTGACTTTTGTGCTATACACTGCTCTTCGAGGACTTCTGCGCCCTACTGTCCTCTAATAATATCTCCTTGGTTCTTATGAGGCCAGCAATCGTGGCCAAGGCAAGTTACTTTGAGCTAGGTTACGTTCGGCTAAGTTATGCGACCTTGTGTTAGGTTTGGGCAGATTTGACTTATGTGGTACGCTCTGCCATCCTATGGACTATCTTATCTATCTTACTCTGTTTTTCTCTTGGGACGCCAGTAATAGATGTCGCGGCAACTTGTGAAGAGCAATTTTACGTTCGGTGTGGTTAGGTTAGTATAGGTTTGGCTAGAATATCTTTGGCTTTTGTGCCATACACGGCTGTTCGATAGAATTCTGCTCTCTACATTACTGTAGTGTATTCTGCTGGGCTCTTACGAGGCCAGCAACGGTCCTCTCGTCACGTCAGTTTGAGTTACGTTTCATTTGATTATATTTGGTTTCTCTGGGTAAGGTTAGGATAGCTCCGACTTTTACACTATGCACCGCTAATTTAAGGATTTCTGCGATCTGCAATGGCCTAATGTGTCCTGCACATCTCTGGGGACGCCAGTAATAGTGGTCTCGGCACGTTATGTTAATTTATGTTGCGTTAGGATGGTTTAGGTTATTTTCGATATGCTAGGTTAGCCGTGACTTTTCTGTTCTACACTTCTATTCCATGGGTTTTTGCGCTCTGCTCTCCTCCAATATGTTCTCCTTATCTCCGCGGATGACAGCTATAGCGATCGCGGCACTTTAGATTGTGTAATTTTATGTTTGGTTAGGTTAGGCTTGGTTATGCTTTGACGGTTTGTCTTTGGCTTTTGTGCTGTACGCTGCTGTTCGGTGGTTTTCTGCAATCTATTGTGCTCTAGTAAGTTTTGCTTGGCTCTATGAATGCCAGAGATAGCGGTCTCGGCACGTTCTGTTGAGTTATGTTACGTTTGGTTAGGCTAAGTTACGTTGGGTTAGGTAAGGATTGGTCTGCCGTATGTGCTGCAGAATGCTGTTCTATGGATTTCTACGCTATACTGCGCTCCTTCGTATTCTGCAAGTATCTGGGGATACCAGAAGTAGAGGTAACTGCACGTTAGTTTGAGCCATGTTATGTTCGGTTACGCTATGTTGGGAGAGGTTGGGTAAGTGTAGCTTCGACTATTGTGTTCTACGCTGCTATTTGGTCCATTTCTTCTCTCTACATCGCTCTGGCACATTCTGCATCGCTCTGTGGAGGCCAGTAGCAGTGGTCTCGGCACGTTATGTTCAGCTAGATTCCGTCTGGCTTCGTCGGGTATGGCGTGGTGAGGGTAGCATAACTTTGACATTTGTCCAACACACTGCTACTCTACGTTTTTCTGCGCTCAACTATGCTCTGTAATATTCTGCATGTCTGCGGCGTCGCCAACAAAAGTGGCCGCGGCATATTAGATTGAGTCTCTCTGCGTTTGGCTGTGTCTGGTTGAGATATGGTTGGTTAGGGTAGATTTAACTTTTGCGCTATACACAGATGTTCGGTCGATTTCTGCGTTCTGCATTGCTCTGGCATACCTGCATCTCTTTGGGGAGACCAGCAACAGTGGTCTCGGCAAGCTTGGTCGAGTTAGGTTACGTTTGCTCAGGTTAGTCTGTGTTAGGTTTGGATAGCCTTGTCTTTCCTGCTATACACTGCTAAACTATGGACTTCTACCCACTACCCTAGTCTATTAGATTCTGCTAGGCTCTGAGGTGGCCAACCGTAGTGGTCGCGGCACGTTAGTTTGCGTTAGATTACGTTCGGATAGGGGAAGTTGTAATACGTTAGTGTAGGAATGCTTTGACATTTGTGCTATGCACTGCTATCACACATTTCGGCGCTCTACTCTCCTCTAATGTGTGCCGCTCGGATCTCTGGAGGCCAGAAAGCGTGGTAGCGGCATGTCAGGTTGAGCTACTTTGCCTGTGGTTGGGATTGGTTTGGGTATGATAGCTTTGATTTCTGCCCTCTAAATGGCTACTCGGCCTATTTCTGCGATCCACATAACTCTAGTATATCCTGTTCGGCTATGCGGACGCCAGGAAAGGCGGTCGCGGCACGTTATGTTGGGTTACGTTACGTTCAAGGGGGTTAGGTTCGTTTGGGTTTGGCTAGGGTTGCTCCGACACTTCTGCTATACGCTGCTGCGACATGGATTTATACGCTCTGATCTCATCTAATATGTTGTGCATGTCTCTGCGGAGGCCATGAAGAATGGTCGTCTCACGTTTGTTATGTTATGTTACGTTTTGACGCGCTTGGCCATGTTGTGGTATGTTATGGTGGCTTTGACTTTTCTGTTATACACTGCCATTCTATGGACTTCTGCGCTCTGCTGTCCTCTAATGTGTTCTGCTGAGCGCCCGGGAGGACAGAAATTCTGTTCGCAAAACGTTAGGTTGAGTTACGTTACGTTTGGTTATATTGAGTTAGGAGAGGTTCGGTTCGGATATCTATTTCTTTTGCGCTATACACTGCTATTATATGGATTTGAGCGCTCTGCCCTCCTTTAACGTGTTCTGCTTGGCTACGTGGAGGCCAGAAATACTTTTCGTGACACGTTAGGGTGAGTTATGTTACGATTAGCTATGTACGGTTGGGTTGAGTTAGGTCAGGGTGGCTTGGATTTTTGATATACACACAACTGTTGTATTGGTTTTATGCGTTTCACTATGTTCTACTAAATTCTGCAGATCTGTGGGGACGCCAGCAATAATGTTCTCGGCACGTTGGGTTGAATTACGTTACGTTTGGTTAGGTTAGGTTAGGACACCTTTGTTACGGTTAGCTTCGGTTTTCGGGATGTACGGTGCTGTTTGGAAGATTTCTGCGATCTAAATTGCTCTAGCATATCCTGCTTCGATCTGGAGAGGCCAGTAACTGTGGTCTCGGCACGTCAGGTCGAGTTATGCTATGCCCGGTTAGGTTAGGTTTGTATTGGTTTGGTTAGGGCGGCTTTGACCTTTCTGCTGTAGACGGCTAGTCTATGGATTTCTGTGCACTTCTACTCTCTGTCGAATACAGATTGTCTCCGGGTACGCCAGCAATAGTGGCCGCGGTAGGCTGCGTTGATTTATGTTACCGTCGGGTAGGTTAGGTTAGCCTGGCTAAGGTTAGGGTAGCTTCGAATTTTCTGCTATACTCTGCTCTTCCATGGATTTCTACGCTCTGATCTCATCTAATATGTTGTGCATGTCTCTGGGGAGGCCATGATGAATTGATGTCTCCCGTTAGTTATGTTAGGTAACGTTTTGCCGCGTTTGGATATGTTGTGCCTTGCTACGGTGGCTTTGACTCGTGTGATGTACACTGCTATTCTGTGGATTTCTGCGCTCCACCGTTCTATAACATGTTCTGCTCGGTTCTATGGAGGCCAGCAATATAGGTCGCGCAATGTTAGGTTGAGTCAGATTACGTTTGGCAAGGCTAAGGTAGGCTGGGTTAGGTTAGGGTTGCTGTGTCCCTTGTGCTACATATTGCTATTGCAAGGATCTCTGCTCTCGAATGTGCTCTTCACATTCTGCATGTCTCTGTGGTCGCCACCAATAGGGACCGTGGCACGTTATTTGGATTCATGTTACGTTCGGTTAGTTTATGATAAGAAACGTATTGCATGAACAGCTTTTGCTTCTGCGCTATACACCGCTATTCGTTCTATTCCTGCTCTCTACATTGCTCTAGTGTGTTCTGCTTGGCTCTGTGGAGGACAGCAACAGTGACCACGGCACGTTAGCATGAGTCATGTTACGTTTGGTTAGGTTAGGTTAGTTTGGGTTAGGTTAGGGTATCCTTGACCTGATTGCTGTAAAATGTTATTGTACAGATTCCAGTATGCGGCTGTCTTCTAATTTTCGCTGATTTGCTTTCTGAAAGACATGAATTGTGGTCGTGGCACGTAAGGTTGTGTTACGTTGCTTTCGGTTACGTAAGGTTAGGATAAGTTTGCTTAGGATAGCTTTGGCTTTTGTGCTATGACCTGCTGTTCGGCCGGTTTCTACGCTCTACATTGCTGTAGCATTCACCGCTCCTGTCTGGAGTGCCCATCAGCAATAATCTCAGCACGTTAGGTCGAGAGAGGTTACGTTCGTCTATGTTAGGCTTGTTTGCGAGGGTGTGGGTTATTTCGACTTTCCAGGTGTACGCTGCTAATCTATGGATTTCTGCTCTCCGCTCTCGTCTAATATCTTCGGCTAGGCTCTTCGGAGGCCAGTAATGGTGGTCGCGGTACATTTGTTTGTATTACGTTATATTTGGTTAGGTTGGGTTTGGATAGGTTTGGTTAGGATAGCATTGACTATTGCCCTATACAATGCTATTCGGCCGATTTCTGCGCTCTGCATAGCTCCAGTATATTCTGCTTGGCTCTGGGGACGCCAGGAATACTGGTCGTGGCACGTTAGGTTGATATCAGTTGGGCTTGGCAATGTTACGATTGGCTTGGATAGGTTGGGGTGTCTTTGACTTTTAAGCTATACATCGCAATGCGGTGTCGTTCAGCGCTGTGCTGTGCTCTTGAATATTCTGCTCGTCTCTGGGGAGGCCGGCAGTAATGTTCTCGGCACGTTAGGCCGTGTTATCCTGCGTTCGGCTGAGTTACGTCTGGTAAGTTTAGGTTAGGATTGCTTCGACTTTTGTGCTGTACACTGCGATTCTATGGAGTTTTGCGATCTACTCACCCCTAATATGTTCAGCTTGGCTCTGTGCAGGCGAGCAATAGCGGCAACGGCGCGTTAGGTGGAGTTATAATACGTTCGGCTATGTTTGGGTAGACCAGGTTAGTTTAGGACAGCTGTGACTTTTGTGCTATACACTGCATTGTGCTGGATTTTCGCTCTCCACTGTGCTCGAGCATATACTGCATGGCTCTGTGGAGGTCAGCAAGAGCGGTCTCGGCATGTTAGGTTAAGCTGTGTAACGTTTGGTTAGGTTACGTTTGGCTAGTTTAGGAAGGGGTACCTTTGACTCTTAAGCTATGACCTGATATTCGTAGGGTTTCTATGATCTACCGGCAACCAATATGCACTGCTTCGCGCTGTATAGGCCAGAAATGGCGACCGGGGCACGCTGGGTTCTGTAAGGTTACTTTCGGTTAGGTTATGTTGGCTCGGGTTGGGCATTGGTAGCTTTGACTTTTCTGCTATGGAATGCGATTCTACGGATTTCTGATGTCTAATCATCCCTAATATGTTCTGCTTGGCTTTGGGGATGCCAGCAATCGTGGTACCGGCGCGTTAGGTAGAGCTATATTACGTTTGGTTAAATCAGGTTGGGTCAGGTTAGGCTAGGATAGCATTGACTATTGCCATATACGCTGCAATACGGTGTATCTCTACGCTCTACTGAGCTCTTGAATATTCTGCTTGGCACTGGGGAGGCCAGCAATAATGATCTCTGCACGATAGGTTCTGTTACATTTCGTCGTTCCATGATACGGTTGGCTTGGTTAGGATAGGGTAGCT
>NW_016911529.1:0-883 GCF_001483705.2 Eufriesea mexicana | reverse complement strand
GACTGCGTTCGTTTAGGTCAGGTTATGGCAGTTTGTGCCATGATACTCTTGACACTTGAGCTATAAACTGCAATGCGTCGTATTTCTGTGCTCTGCTGTTCTCTTGGATATTGCGCTCGGCTATGGGGATTCCAGCGCCAGTGGTCTCGGCACGTTACGTCGGGTCATGTTACTCTTGGTTATGCCGCGTTTGGTTGAGATAGGAGGGGATAGCTTTGTCTTTTGTGCTATACACTGCCATTCGGTCGATTTCTGCGCTTTACGTTGCTCTGATATGCTCAGCTCGAATCTCGGGTGGCCAGCAATTGTGATCGCATGCAGGTTCGGTCAAGATAGGTTACTTATGGTTAGGTTAGGTTCGGCTACGTTTGGTTACGGTAGCTTTGACTTTCGCGCCATACACTGATATTCGGCGGATTTCCGCGCTCTAATCTGCTCTGCAATATAGCGCTTGGCCCTTTGGATGCCAGTAATATTTGTCGCGGCATATTATATTGTGTTGGTGCACTTTTCGTTATGTTATGTCGGTTTGGGTTAGGTTTGGGTAGCTTTGACCCTTTTGCTATACGCTGCGGTTCTATGGACTTCTGCGCTGCACTCTCCTCCGGTATGTTCTGCTTGGCTCTGGCGAGGGCAGCAATGTTGGCCTCGGCAAGTTATGCCGTGGCTGCTTACGTTTGTCTATGCCACGTTTGGTTAGGTTAGAATTGGATTACCCTGACGTTTGTGCAACGCACAGCTATTCGGTGGATTGCTGCGCTCTACATTACCCTACTACCCACTGCTTGGCCCTGTGGAGGCCAGCAATTATGGTTTCAGTAGGATAGGCTGGGATAGGTTACGTTCGGTTTGGCTAAGTTGTGTTAGGTTTTGTTAGGATATC
>NW_016911528.1:0-517 GCF_001483705.2 Eufriesea mexicana | reverse complement strand
AACGTCATTGTAATTCAACTTTCTAGTCAAATTCTTCGAAATTACGATAGCTATAGCAAACCAATAGAATTTTTCCATGAATTTTTCCACCTTATTTATATAAAAAACTAAGCTCAAAATGATACTAGTCGGAAATGACAATATAATTGCACTTTCCTTTCAAATTATGATGATTTGCTATGGCTATATCAACCCGACAGAATTTTTCTGATCATTCATGTAAAAAAGTAGTCTCAAAGCGATATTAGTCGTAAATGTCACTATAGTTTAACTTACTACCCAAATTCCATTGGATTGTAATAGCTATAGCAAATCAATATAATTTTTCCTCCTTATTTTCGTAAAAAGAATACCACACCACGATATTTGTCGAAAAAGTGAAAATAATTGCACTATCCTGTCAAATTCTTATGAAATGCAGTGGCTATAGCGATCCAATAGATTTATTTCTCAATATTTACGTCAAAAAATGTAGCTCACCGCCATATTAGTAGATAATGTCAATATTACTGACCTT